>NC_051083.1:41335413-41635413 GCF_004664715.2 Peromyscus leucopus
TTTGTAGATTTCACACAAACATTACCAAAGTTAAGGACAGATGGTCCTGAAATAATCAAAGTAAGTTATTAAGTAAATTTATTCAAAGGTGTTCCTTCATTTTCTACATCTTCAGATTGTATTTTAGTAGGTTAAATTGTCTAAAATTAACACAAAACTGTTTAGTATAATACACAAAACTATCTGGTACAATATCAGACATCAACAGCTGTACTTTTATCTAGCAGACCAAAGTGTCATGTTTAGAGATTATCATTTCAGGTTCAATAAGAATATATTCTAGTACGGAAAATTGCATAGTAAAATAATAATCACAGTAAAACTGCTATCATCATTTTGATCTACAACATTTCACCAATGTATCTACTTTATTCACCAATATATAATTCATAAAAATAGCAATTTTCAGTTCTGTGATTTATTTCCTAAGGGTTCTCCCTATAATGCCAAAAGATTTAATTATAATAATCTTAATAATTATATATAATTTCCTTTTTATTTTGAGACAAGCTTTAACTTTATAACCAAAGCTAGCTTTCAACTCATGATCCTCCTTTTTGAGGATATATTCTAGGTATTCATCACCCCACATTGTTACCAATCTGCCAATTTTAATAATTTATTTAAGCTATAACTGATACAGGATATGTTAACTACACTTAAATATATGTACTGACATACATATATCAAGGTTGACTACTGACCACTCTAAAACATTTTCTTGTACCTCGTTATATTTATTCCTTCTCAACTAGTCCCAAAATATTTCTCAGAAAATCCACGCGTATTACTATACTATATATCAGTTTTCTTTCTAGAGTTTTGTTTTAATTACATTTATTTATTTATTTGCTTAGTTTAGTGTGTGTCTGTGCGTGTATAAAGAGGAATGGGTGTGCCACAGCATGTGTGTAGAAGTCAGAGGGAAGCTGAAAGTTAGTTCTCTCAACCGTAAGAATTCTGAGAATCAAATTCAGGTTTCCAAGTTGAAGAGCAAGCACCTTTACCCACTAAGCCATCTTACTGACCTCCACTTTCCAGAGTTTTACATGAATAGAATCATCTGGTACATGACAAATTTGTATGGATTCTTTCTCATAGTGAATTTTCTAGACATTCATCCAATTTTTAAAAAAAAATATTTTATCTTTTTATATTATTAAGTAGTGTTATGTGATGGTCAGTTTCAAATGCCAACTTGACACAATCTATAAGCACCTAAAAATGAGGGTCTTAGTGAATGATGGTTTGTCTAGACTAGGTTCGTCTGTGAGCATGTGCTGTGGAATATTAGTTTAGGATGTGTTACATTCGTATACACGGTGGAATTTGTTTAATGATGCAAAGACATGTTATATTCTTTTATGTTGCATTTGTTTAACTCTGTAAAGCTGTATTACTTTGCATGCCTAAAACACCTGACTAATAAAGAGCTGAACGATGAGTAGCTAGGCAGGAGAGAGAAATAGGTAGGGCAGAGAGAACAAACAGGAGACATCTATTCTCCAAAAAGAAAGAAGGGATGAGCAAGAAAAGAAGAGGAGGACTCCAGGGACCAGCAACACAACCAGCCACAGAGTAAGAAGGAAAGAAAGATATATAGAATAAGGAAAGGTAAAAAGCCCAGAGGCAGCCGGGCGGTGGTGGCGCACGCCTTTAATCCCAGCACTCGGGAGGCAGAGCCAGGAGGATCTCTGTGAGTTCGAGGCCAGCCTGGGCTACCAAGTGAGTTCCAGGAAAGGCGCAAAGCTACACAGAGAAACCCTGTCTCGAAAAAACCAAAAAAAAAAAAAAAAAAAAAAAGCCCAGAGGCAAAACATTGTTAAAGAAAAACGAGTTAATTTAAGTTAGAAAAGCCAGTTAGAAACAAGTCAAGCTAAGACCAAGCATTCACAAGTAAGATAATTCTCAGTGTATTTATTTGAGAGCTGGGTGGTGAGTCCCAAAAAGTTAAAAAAAAAAAAAAGAAAGAAAGAAAGAAAGAAAGAAAGAAAGAAAGAAAGAAAGAAAGAAAGAAAGAAAGAAAGAAAGAAACCATGTCTATAGAGAATTATCTTGATCACCTTCAATGGTACGGGAAGTCCCAGCCCCCTCTGGGCTGCCCCACACATTGGTTTGAAGTTGTGGAATGTATAAGACTAGACAAAGTAAACTAAGCACTAAAGCACGCATGCATTCATTTCTCTCTGCTCTTCACTGTAGATATGATGAGGCCAGCTGTCTTGAGCACCTGTCGCTGACTTCTCCACAGCAATGTAATGCAGTCTGGAATTCTGAGTTAAAAATAGATTTCTCCCCTAGGTTGCTTTTTGTCAGGATATTTGAGTCATAACCAAAATAAAGCTAGGACATATTCCCTTTATTTAAGTATCTTAATTGTATTGGTTTATTTACCTGTTCATTGATATTTAGTTTCTAGTTATTAGCTATTTTAAAAAAGCTGCTATACATTTTTGATAGCAAGTATTGATGAATACAACTTCATTTTTTAGATAAATATCTAAGAGTAGAATGGATGAATTATGGTTGGTTTGTGCGTGACTATATAAGCAGTCAGCAAGCTATTTTAAATAATTTTATGTTGTATACTACTTGTGAGAATACAACTATTTTAAATAGTTTGCTGGCTCCTTGTATATTCACTAGTCTTGGGTTCTTTGTATTTTGGGAAAAAATTATATCGTGAGATGTTTTTGTTTCATGGGTTACCTCTAGCCATATACTAAATTTATAGTACTGTCTCATTTTGGTTTAATTTTTTAACTAAAATTTTGATTAATTTTACATACCAACCAGTTTCCCCTCCCTCCCTCCCTCCAGCCCCCTCCCACACCTCCTTTCTAGCCTCCCCCTCCCCCATTCACTTCTCAGAAAGGCCTTCCATAGGAGTCAACAAAGCGTGGCATATCACATTGAGGCAGGACCAAGCTTGCCCTTGAGAATTAACAATGTCTATTTTAATATATGAGTACACAAATTTTGCTTTTTCTTTACTGAACTGACTGTTAAAATTTTCAGCCTATTTATTAAAATTTAGTTGCTGCTTTTTTAAGTTTTATTTATACATTCTAGTTAAAAGTAGTTTATCAAATATACAATATATAAGTTTATTTTAGTTAATGGATTTTTTTAAATCTGGCATTTTTACAAAAAAAAACACAAAATTACTTAACTTTGATTAATCTCTGAATTCCTATTGTATGTTTTGTCAATTATTGTTTTATTTTCATAACTAAAACCTTTTACTTTCCCAAAGTTAAGGATATTTTTCTATATATCTCTCAACAAAATATATTGTTTATAATCCATTTTCCTCAGCTTTTTAAAGATAAAACTGACAAAGTTTGTACGTTTGCAATGTGCAAAATGTTTTCATATATATCTTCATTGTTATTGGATTAAATAAATCTAATTAAAATATCTATCACCTCCCACAGTCAAATTTGTGGCACAAACATTTATAATATATCACCAACAATTTTCAATAACATAAAATTTTGTTATTAACTGTAGTCATATAGCTCTCCAGAACTTATACTAAATAAAGCTTTGTATCCTTTGACTAACACCTTTATCTTCTCCTCCCCGTCACACAAACCCTGGTAACAACCAGTTTATTCTTTGCTTTTATAAGTCCCAGTGCTTCTTTTAATTCCATATAAAAACAAGATAAAGCAGCATTTGTCTTAGTTGGCCTGATTTCATAGTGCCTTCCATATGGATTCCTTGACCAGCAAATACCAGAATTTCTTTCCTTTTTAATTAATGATATTGTTTTGTACCAATATATCATATTTCTTATTTTTCACTGCATATTTTCTCCTAAGTGACGTGTTTTAGCTATGTCTAAATTATGGAATAGTTAAATAATGGTAATGAACATATGCATTACCTCGCGCACATTTGAATTGTGGTATAAAACTATTCAAAAATCCACTCTCAGCAATGTTCACAGATCTTTTTAATTATAGTTAGCATGTTGTACAATAGACCATGATGACAAGAATAAGTCTAATTTGGGACTGGAGATTGCTGCTGAGGCTGCTGAAGCTCTTTTGTGGTTTAAATCTAGGACTATAATCAGTTAGCTTGCCAGAACTATCACCTAAAATTGATCCTCATGCATCTTCAGCTCTAGTAGGGTTTCATAGGAACTGAAGGCCAAAGCTCTCACAACGACACATTTGTCTAAGAACAGCTGCATAATTACTAGTGTGTGGTAAAATGAGCCATGAACCTTCTATTCTACCATCTTGATGAAATCCCTTTTTGAGAGGGAGGGGAGACAGGGAGAAGGAAAGAGAGAGGGGAGTTGAAAGAGAGTGAAAAGAGAGAAAATATGAAAATATAATATAAAATTGGGTGAGTAGGAATGTGAGTAGGAAGGAGCTTGGGGGAATGTGATCAAATATTTTATAAAAATAAAAATGTAATCAGCACATACACATGCATAAAAACACACACACACAAAAGTGTAGTAGATTTCTATATATTCTTACCAACAATTACTTGATGGATTTGCTTTGGTGTCAAAACTTTGCTGCAGTCACGTTTTTCATGGTAAGTGGTTGGCTTCGATTTAATTCCTCTGGAGATCTGTTTTCCAAAGAAATTCATTCAGTATTAGTAAGAGCCATTTTTCAATTCTCATGAAAAAAACAAATTTGAAAACATGGCACATGCCTTTCTCTGCAGAGATTCTGTCTCTCTGGATGCTATTTTCTTGGTGCTTAGCAATCTTTTAGCTCTGAGAGAAGAAGCCTTTAAAGATGAAGGTATCTCCTCTTCTATTTCTGATTGAGATAGTGATGGTGACTTTAGACCGGATGATGGCTCCATGCCTATATCTACTTCATTAAATGGAAACTTGCGTTCCCTACAAAATAATGATGATGATAAAATAATAATAACAATGACTAATTGAGGAAAAGTTGTTCACAAAATACAGTAATAAGTGCAAATATCCTCCACTGTTACAGGCTTATCCATATCCATTTGACTGATCTGGTATACTAATCTGAAGGATGCTTGCCTCCACTAAGAAGGCCTCCACTCTTCTTCAACACCTCATAGAAGAAGTTATAACTACCCCTATTTCTTTTTCACACTCAAAAGGCAGAACACAGTCACTGAGTGGTTTGGACCAAGGAGAAAAGCCTCTTTTTTTCAAGACAGAAACAATGATGCAGCTCCAGCAGCCAGTCAACGAGAGGAAATCCTGTGGCCAGGCCTCTCCACCACCCCTGCCACCTACTGGATCCTGTAACCTACAAGTCCCACCCCACCACCCAAACACAGGGAACCCAGCAACTGGGATGGGGTAAGAGGGGAGGGGATGAGGAATGAGAAAATCAGGGAATAAGATGGTCGAGCAGGGGGAGGGACAAAGAGGGAGAGTAATGAAAGAGATGTCTTGATAGAGGGAGCCATTATGGAGTTAGGGAGAAACCTGGTGCTAGGGAAATTCCCAGGAATCCACAATGATGATCCCAGCTAAGACTCCTAACAATGGTGGAGAGGGTGCCTGAACTCTGTAATCATAGAGCCTTCGTCCATTGACTGATGGAAGCAGATGCAGAGATCCACAGCTAGGCACTGGGCCAAGCACCTGGAGTCTAGTTGAAGGAAGGGAGGAGGGATTTTATGAGCAGGCAGGGGTCAAGATCATGATGGGGAAACCCACAGAGACAGCTGACCCCAGCTAGTGGAAACACATGGACTCTGGACCAACAGTTAGGGAGCCGGCATGGGACTGACCTAGGGTCTCTGCATGTGTGTGACAGTTGTGTAGCTTGGTCTGGTTGTGGGGTCCCTGGCAGTGGGACCAGGATTTTTCCCCGGTACATAAGCTAACTTTTTGGAGCCCATTTCCTATGGAGGGGGGGTACAGGGAGGAAGGGCTTGGGCCTGCCTCAATTTGATGTGCCTGCTAGACTTTGTTGACTCCCCATCTCTGAGTAAGGAGTGGATGGGGGGTGGGTAGTGGGTGTTCTGGAGGTGGGAGATAGCGAGAAGAGGGGAGGGAGGGGGAACTGTGGTTGGTATGTAAAATGAAGAAAGAATTTAAAATAAAAAAGATAGAAACAATGATATCATTTATGTTAAAAAAAATTGGCATCAGGCTGCTTACAAACTTAATTTGAAGTACATCAATTCTTCCCTTGCTGCACTCTGATTCCTACATCCTACAAAGCTTTCTCTTGGGAAATATGCTTTTAGTGAATCACATACAATAGAATCCCTACCTCAGGATCTGCTTCTAGCAAAAACCACCTAAGAAAACTGCAAAGAAAAAGTTAGCAAAAGTTACTGTAGCTAAAGTAGTTAATTGTTTTGCCTTTAACATATATTGAAATGCTACTAAAACAACTCAAAGTAAAATCAAATTTAAGGCATAAAGAAACAAATTTGATATTAACATGGAGATTAAAATTTGAATCATCTATACAAACACCATAAAATGGACTTTGTGTATTTGTTTTTTGATAAAACACTCAAAGCACAGACGAATGGGACTTTATCCAGCTAAGTAGCTTCTGCAGAGGAAAGGAAATGATAAAAAGTAGAAACCACTGCTGCAATGGGGAAAATATGAAAATTATCATCTGGAAAGAGATGTACCCAGAATACACACATAACTAAAGCCCCCTCAATGGTCAAATTGCATTGTGTATAAATGAGATGAGATGAATACATACTCCTTAAGGAAGGAAAACCAATGGCCAACAAAATTTAACTTATAAATCTCAGTGTCTTCAGTCACCAGAAAAACAAGAATCAAAATGACACAGATTATCATTTCATGTCATTGAAGTGGCTATTATTAAAAAGATGAAGTATAACAAATGCTAAAAGGATGTGGTGAAATGCAAATCCAAAAACATTTTGGGGGTAATATATAGACACCATGGAGACAAAGATGGAGGAACACAAACTCCAAAAACAAAGTAATGACAAAGAAATTAAGGAAGCACTAGTTACTCTGATTTGACCCAAATACATTGTCCTGAAATTTCACATTGTTCTTCATAATTATCTTCAATTATTACATTGATCAAAAGCTATAAAACTGTTTATGATGTCAATGCTAAATACGCTGATTTGATAACTATATCTAATCATTATACTGTACTCCTGAAAATTATGTTCAAATAATCAGTTTAAGAAGAAAACCAAATCTGGTCTTTAGGCACATTGTTTGAAGAACTATCTTTACCTCTGTGCTTCTTTCTGTAGGCGTGCATTTCTTAAATTTCTAATATAGTCTGTGTAGTAATCTCGATGTATTTTTTTTTCCAGTTTTTCCAAATCAGTGTATTCAAAATCAGGATCCATATAGTCATGCCTTGGCATCTTTGTGAAAATTGTTCTACAAGATGAACAAGATGTCATGTTAAAATACACACACACACACACACACACACACACACACACACCTGTTTAATCAGTATATACAGAGTACCTACTGGTCAATTTAAATGTCAAGTGGGGGGCCATTAACTACTGAATAGGATAAACTGCATATCCTCTGATATGCAAAGACATCATTGCATATACGAGGGTGAGATGTACGTGTGTTTGTGTGTGGTGTGTGTGTGTGTTATATAAATATATGTATGTATATATCTTTTAAAAATTACAACCAGAATTAGAAAAAAACAGAGAATACTGAATCTTTTCACTAAGCATACTACTGTTAGATTACATATCTTCTGGGTACCCTTTTGCTCTCTCCCAGAAATCAAGATCATGGAAAAAGCCAGGTGGCACTATGAGACAGAGAACTGCTAAGAAATCATTCTGTGCTATTGCCTAACAGATTCTCCCACAATTAGTTGCAAAATAGGCTTATGATGATACCAAAGTGCTTGCCCTAATGCCAAAGCTGAGGCTAGGCTAAGAAAAATCAGGATTTGAAACTTGTCCACCTGACGAAAACCTCTAAAAGGCAGAAACCCTCTTTGTTTCCTGGAACTGAAGGGTCTGTCTCTTCCATTAAGAAACATAGAAGCTATCTCTTCTTATGGTTTTCCATTTCAAGTCCAGATCCTGGATGCCAGTGATCAGGAGGCTCTCTCTTCTAATAAAGATTATTCTGAAGGGTAATTCCTGTCATATCCTTTCTAGGAACCTGATGGAGGAGGAATTGTATTGTTCTAACAACGACTTCCTTAAATTCTAGAGTTCACTAAGCATATAGAATTATATATGTAGCTTTTAGTATGCACTATTTTTCCAATATGTAATATACAAACAAAATTTATTGTGTAACTAACTCATTTCTCTTATTTATTTAAAAACAGCTTACTGAGTCATCAGTGTTGTATGTTGTATGGCTATTTTCTTTCCAGGTATAACATGATCAAACAATCACCATTTTAGAGTAGAAATTACCTATTCCTGGTAGCCACAACAACTAATTGAACAGAACAGTATAGTGAAAGCTAGAACTATAGTTATGGTAATGAAGCTGTTCACATATTCTATTAGTAGAAGGAAAAAGAAGCCATAGGATCCTCAACTGGGACTACAGCCATTACATATTCCTGTCCTCCTCCAGATGCAAGTAATCTTGGGAAATGCTATTGGAAAACTGAATGAAAAGGGGACTCCACGATACAACTTCCACGATGGCCATTATCCATGATACAGTCACACTTTGCAGGAATGTAGCTATTTTGGGATCATGCACATTTATTGCTAAATAACCACTCCAAAGTACTCTAAAAAAAACCCCACTGATTTGGTCACAAATATGAACTTTGAAGGAATTACTTTGTTCTGTTGTTAGTGCCCTATCTGAAATAAATTGATATTTATTCAAGTCTCCCGAGAAAAAGTTAACTCAACATTCACCTGTATTCTTGGCAATGGTATGAGTAGAGGGGACACTGCTATGAATAAAATTCTCTTATTTTCTTCTCAAAAACTAAAAGGGTTAAATACACAAGAGTAAAATAGTAATTGTAATTTTAACAAAAACAACAAATGCACTAGAATAAAATTTTAGTTTCCTTAATTAAACATGCAATTGGTAACATTACTAGACTTAGTAATGTGAAAAACTTTTGAGACAATAAATATAGCTATTAAATAATAAGAATGGCTAAATTTATTTTTCTGTTAATTTTTATGATCTAATCAATAGAGACAGAATACAGAATCAAATTGTTAAAATTAAATCAAAATGTAACCTTCTTTAGAATATAGGCTTATAAAACAGTCAAAAATGTTTCCAGAAACCATCAACTCAGGGTACTGGAGGGGATGTAATGAGCCAGAAGAAAACATACAATGGCGTTTTCATAACGTATTAACTATTTTAAATGTCAGTATGGTTTTTGTAGTTCTGTTTTTATGGCACTGGTCAAATAGAAACAAAGAAAAGAAAGGCAGATGTGAGTGGGATTTGTAAATTAAAATACCAAGAAAGTCAGTAAATGTCATAGAATTTTTCCATTGTGGATAATAAAAATGTGGACTGAAGAATCAAATGGTAAACTAGGAAAGTTGATACAAAATTAAATGATCTTAATGACACCCTCCCCAAGATAAAGAGACAAGTAGAAAAAGTGCAGGGCTATTATTAAGTTTAAGTAGTCTACTATTAGCATACAAGTTGGCATAAAATAACCCTCATTTACTCTTGAATGTATTAAAATCTTTCTGGGATGAATGTCTACAATATCATTTATTTGTCACTTTTAACTTACCACTGGCAAATTAGTAATCTCTTTGAGGTTATGATGACTTTAAATTGAAGTTTAAACATTCCTTATGAACTTAAACCTGAGAAGTGGTCAAGTGGGGAGGAGTTGCTAGAAATGTGCCTGTGAGGTGATAAAACAATGTGATGCCAACACTACCTGGTTTCCTACAATTTAAATTGTTTTATTCAAATAAACTCAGGAGTTTAATTCCAATTCCAATAGTGATTAAATCTATCATGTATCTATTGGTGTTCCTAATATATTTTAAAAATTATTTTGTATGCCATTCATTGCCACACAAGTACACAGTAGAGAGTATAAAAAGTTAGATAAGGCAATTACTGTAACATTCAACAGTCATTGTACTCCACATACAAAAGGGAGAACATAATTTCATTCCGATTACTGCCACCAGCAGCTTGCTTTCCTGTTTTAACACCAGGATATTGTCAGATCTCTGCATATTACCCTGGATATTATGTCTTTTTAATTTTAATTTCTTAATATTTCACAGTACCTGAAATGTTCGTGGTGGTCTCCACACCTGAGACTTGCAGCTCTATCATTAGGAAAGGCAATCATTGCATCCTTCTCTGACACATCATTTATGCGATGATTATGAAGTTTTGTCATGGTTGACCGGAGCATTGCTGCTACAGGAGGTAAATCATCCTTTTTCTCTGAATCTTTAATCACAAATTGTCTTGTGGGATTACTGATCAAGGGGGATATACCTTTAATAAAATTAAATATTAAGTTGGTATTTGGTACTTTGTATTGTACATTTCCAAGAATTAGCCAAGGATTATTTAATATACTAGCTAACTAATGTGATGTTTTGAATAAGAATGGCCCTCATAGTCTCATAGATTTAAATATTTGGACATTAGGAAGTGGTACTGTTGACAGAGATTAGGAGGTGTGGCCTTGGAGTAGGTATGATCTTGTTGGAGGAAGTATGTCACTGGGGGTAAGCTTTGGGCTTTCAAATGCTCAAGCCAAGCCCAGTGTCTATCTCTTCCTTCTGCCTGCCAAAACACATGTAGAACTCTCAGCTTCTTCTCCATCACCATGTCTGCCTGCATGTAATCCTATTTCCTACCATGATAATAATGGACTAAACCTCTGAAACTGTAAGAAAGCCCCCAATTAAATGCTTTCTTGTAGCCGGGCGGTGGTGGCGCACGCCTTTAATCCCAGCACTCAGGAGGCAGAGGCAGTCAGATCTCTGTGAGTTCAAGGTCAGCCTGGGCTACCAAGTGAGCTCCAGGAAAGGCACAAAGCTATGCAGAGAAACCCTGTCTCGAAAAACCAAAAAAAAAAAAATTCTTTCTTGTATTAAAGTTGCTGTGGTCATGGTGTCTATTTACAGCAATAGAACACTAGACAATTCATTTTAATATGCTAAGTTCTCAAACATATTGAGAAAATACAAATGGCTTAATAGAGTATATAGGCCTACATAAACTAATTTAGCAAAATAATACTTAAATGTTAATAAAATGTATGCATAACAATTAGCATGCTAATTTGAAGATTTAAATTAATCCATGTGAAAGTGAAAGGTATTTTTAAGCTAAAGACAACTGTAAATCACCAAGTTCATGTGGTACAATTAATAAAAGATTATATATGACTAGATGAAACTGCAGGACCAAGAAAATCTGGATATAGTAAAAACTAGTTTACATTAAACTCCAACAAAAATATACAAAGAATATAACATGGCAACCATTAAAATATTTGAGCATCTGTATAAGACACCTCAAAATAGCAATATGACATCTACTAAAAATATGACAGAATTGTAAATCTTTGGTATATACAGAGAACTACTTAATAATCAATACTAGAATGCAGGCCCTGTATTTGAACAGGCCTTCTAGGTGACTTTGATAGATGCTTTTAAAAGGGGGGAGTACTGGTTTTTATCCTGTTTGGTACATATATTCTTATATTAAAAACAACAATCACATCAGAGCTGTGTAAAACTAATACAATAACATACCAGGATTAATTTTCACCCCGACTTTCTTAGTGCAAGCTTTGCAAATGCTGTTGAATTCTAAATATATATAATGAAAAGGTTTCATTGACAAAGACCGTAAATTTTCATCTGCCACTGGGCCGATAATCTCAATCACTTGCTTCACTTTAAATACTCCAATTTGATGTGGAACAAATGAACATATCACATTCTAAAGAAAAAACAAACTTTATCAATATTCTATTGTTAGGAAAACTAAAAACAAATCTTAGAATACAGGGTATTGTAATTTTAAGCAACAGGATTTCACCATGGAGATTTATAAGCACTTTTAGGAAAGATCAACAACAAGCCATACAATGCTCATTATTGGAAATTTAAGACAATTTTAGAATATAATACAACAGTATTTCAAGAACAATAGATCAAAAATCTCTAGATCCACTTTCACACAAAAATAAATGACAAAATTCATTCATAACTTTCCTGGTTATTTAGAAATTATCTAAGGCTTACAAGAATTCAGAAATTTAATATCAGGAATCTTGCTGAATGTCTGAAAGCTGTCATGGCATTTTGCTTGCTATAGTCTCATTCATCTAAACTCAGTTTTGTGGTCAGCAACTATGATAGCTGTAACAATTAGTACTAACATCCAAAAAGAGAGAAGTGTGGGTTTGAAAAACTCCAGAAAACACATTTCCAGAGATTATGCTATTGGTTCTGCCTAGCAATTGCTGAAAAATATTTAAGGCATATTTTTATTTGCTGTAATTCAGAGTACCCTCTGTAATAACAATCCTCTGAGAGAAAGAGAGGGAGGAGCTAAGGAAGGAAGGGAAGAGAGAGAGAGAGACAGAGAGAGAGAGAGATGAATATTACAAGAACTTGAATTCCCTTGTCATTTAATGTTTAAAGAAGCTATTAGAAAATAAACAACTAAATTACTAATTTATATTAATAATTACTAATTATATTCATAGAGTGTTTTCAAAGCTCTGCATTGAAAGAGGAAGTAAATTTAAACAGGTAAAAAAGAAAGAAACAAACCCAGAGACACTCATGAGAAACAGTTACTGGATGTTACCTGGTGAGAAGCAGCTGCTTATACTTCACCTATAAAAGAAGAACGTTCTAACCTCTGCTCTAAATATCTGCTTCTGTAAACATGATTTACTGCAGACAGGAATTTCCTGTTATAAACAGTCACATCAAGTCTCTATGGCTTTTCTCACAGAAGACATGTTCACTAAACCCAACGATGATATAATGCTTTAGAAATATTGCTAGAAACTAAATGCTATACCTATGTATGATTGCTCAGAACTACTGAGACTTCTCTCTAAACCAGCATATAATAATTTATTCTGAACCTCAACTTAGTCTTTGATATGAGAGGGGTGGTGTCCCTGTAACATTTTTGTTTGTTTTGTGTTTTTGCCGTAACAACATGTTCCTGGTAACATAGATTGCCACACATACCTGCATTATGGTACATATACTCCAGCAAATTTTTAGTAAGCTATAATCCCTCACCTCTGCCTGATTTAAGGCACCTGGTGAGGAGGAATGTAAAATTTAAGAAAAAGTTGTAAACTGCCTGCAAGAACATCGAAGACAGGTCTCAGTGATTATAAATATAATAACAGCTGAAGTGTCAATGAAAGAAAACTGATACTTAATTACCCTTAGCTCTAGGGATGATGTAAGTGAAAGGGTCTCTAGATAATGATCAGACCTTGAGAAGGGAGGAAAAGAATCACACAGAAAATTATACCATAAATAGGAGAGACAAATATAGCTGCATACCTAAAGAACCCATTTAAAACCTAGAGAGGGATTTCCTAAGAAATGAGGACAAGAGAGATAAGATGAGAAAGAGAGGCTGCACATAAGAGTGAGTGAGACATGGGGTTGGAAAGATGGCTCAACAGTTAAGAGCACTGGCTGCTCTTCCAAAAGAGGATTCTATTCCCAGTGCCCACAGGGTAGCTCACAACCTTCACTAACTCCACTTTCAAAGAATCTGACACTCTCTTCTAGACTCTGCAGATAGACATGCTAGTGATGTGCTGACATACATGCAAGAAAAAAACATGCATACACATAGAATAAAGAGTAGTTGGGCTGCTGAGAAATGCCTTTAGAGAAAATCACCAGGTAAATATCCAGAGAAAGTCCCAGAAAAAAAGAGGATATTAGCCTTTTATAAGCTTCTAGGGAGCAGCAGAAAATGATTTGTTTCAACACAGCTTGCAGGACAAGAAGCATGGAAGTATCAGGTACTGGTTAGGATCAAAAATTAGGATCTGTAAAACCAATAGCACTAAATAAATAGGTAGATAAATAAATAGAGCTTAACTCTATTTCAGAGACAAAACCAATAGCACTAGATAGATAGATAGATAGATAGATAGATAGATAGATAGATAGATAGATAGATAGATAGATAGATAGATCGATCTTAACTCTGTTCCAGGATGAGATTCAGGGAAGCAAGTCATGATCTCTTCACACTATGGGATCTAGCCTCTTAGAAATGACCACTGAAATGGGCAGGACCATGTTCTAACATAACTGATTCACGAAACTTAAGGTAACTTTTGTCCAACCTTTTGCTGAACACCAAGTTAACTGAGAGAGACTTGACTGGCTACATACAACAAAGAATGCTATCAATATAGAATTTGTCTAGAGAGTCACTAAATAATATAACAACAATCAAAGCCACAGTAAACCTTGCAGGGATTTGATTTTCAGCATTTCAAAGAAAGTATGCTTTTTATGATGCCAAGTTTTCACCAGAATATTATTTTACAACAAAAGAAACAGTAAAATTGGCCAACACACCAGAAAGGTACATAATAGGAAATTTCTAGGGAGAAATTCAAATACTAGACTTACCAAACAATTATAGTAAATCAACTATTATAAATATGCTGAAAGAACTAGAAAAAAATGTCTGAAGAATAAAAGGAAGTGTGATAGCAATGCCTCATAAAAAGGATAATATCACGTACTGAAGTTATTAAAGAAATAAATAATCTAGATAGTACAGCATTAAAGAATCACTAAATAGAGCTCAATAGCAAATATGAACTGATACAAGAAATAATCAACAGGGGCTGGAGAGACGGCTTAGTAGTTAAGAGCATTGATTGCTCTTCCAGAGGTCCTGAGTTCAATTCCCAGCAACGACATGGTGGCTCACAACCATCTGTGATGGGATCAGATCCCTTATTCTGATATATATATATCCTTTTTAAAAAAGAAATAATCAATGAACTTGAAGACAAAATATTTGAGAATACCCAGAATAAGAGGGATGGTTAAAAATTAGGCAAAAGAGTCTCAAAGCCTCTAAGTACATCATAAAGTGTCGAGAATGAGCAGATACAGTTCTGAGTGAAACTGTATTGATGACATGAGGATGGCTATATCAAGGAGTCCAATTCCTCAGGTGATGGGAATGCCAAATCCTTCCTCAAGTCAGACTCGGGAACGGTAAACTTTCCCCTGGTCCAAGTACAAGTGTTTACAAGTGACTGACTAGCACATGCAGGAACTACCAACCACAGCTTTTTCCTATAAATGACTACAACCTGAAACTTCTCTGCCATACTGCTCCACCATAGAGACCTACTGAGATTAGACAAACCTATCTCCTCACTAGTAAACAATAAACCCACCTCCTAAACTCAGATGTATGAAATAAACATGCTGAGTTTCTGGGCTGCTAATACTGATTCTCCATCAGAGTGCATGGCATACATGATCCCAACTTTTTTATATGTATGTCTGTGTGTCTGTCCTTTGTTCATTCCCTCCCTCCATGGGTGGGTCAGGTCAACACCAAATTTGTGCAGGTCACAGTAATAAACATAGTACCAATGAATGAAAAGAGGTTCCAAAAACAGTTAAGGGAGAAAAGAGAAGAATATTTGTAAAAATATAATAAATGATATGTTTATAAACTTCATGAAGAACATTTGTCTGTATATCAATAAAGCTCAACAAAACTCATGATATATCAGATGACAGACAGAGTCAAACTGTCAAAACCGCCAGGCAGTGGCAACGCACACTTTTTATACCAGCAATGGGTGCCTGCAGCAGGTAAATCTCTGTGAGTTCGAGACCAGCCTGGTCTACAGAGCGAGTTCCAGGACAGCCAGAGCTATACAGAGAAACTCTGTCTCATAAAAGCCTATTGGAGACAGGGAGACTGGGGGGGGGGGGAGATTTCCTTACTGAAAAAAAATTAGAAACTCAAAATCTCATAACTAGCAAAAACTCCCAGTCAAAACTAAAGTATAAATGAAGATCTTTCCAAACAAACATCAAAGGGGAGACTGTATTGCTAAAAAAGTTCCTTTAGGAAAAGTACTGAAGGTGATTCTTCCATTGAAACAAAAGGACAGTTGACTATTATACAAGTAATTTGGACAAACAAACTAACAACAGAGGTAAAGGAAACTATACACACACACACACACACACACACACACACACACACACACACACACACACACATGGAACTGTATTTTTATTTGCAGTGTTTTCTTATTTATTTGGTTTATAAAATCTGGAAAAAGGAAAGAAGTCAGCCATAAGGGTCAGAGGACTACGGAGAAAATTGGGGGAGGGTAATGAACTAGAACAAAGTATTAGTACACACACACACACACACACACACACACACACACACACACACGAAGATGCCATGATGAAAGCCATTATACCTAGTATGATAACCTCAAACACTAATCAAGATCAATGAACAAAAAACATAACAATGACTATTCAAGAACTTGATAGGCTTCTACCAAAGAAACATAGTTTGGATTACAACACCCTAAATATAAGATAGGACAGTTATACTGAAGCAATGTTTTTTGCACAGCATTAAAATAAAGCCAGTGTTAGTTTGAACTATGCCCTGGTAAGTGAAGTTGTTAAATATACCCCTCCAAAGAAACCATTAAAACATTAAATAACAAATACAGATAGAAAAAACAGAGAAACAAATTAATTTAACAAAAATAGCTGTTTAAAAAAGAGATATTATTTAAAAACACTGAATTTCCGAAAATAAGAAAATAGCAGATGCATACCCTACATTATTAGTAGCTTTATTAAATGCAAATGGATTTTTTAACATTTCCCTGACAACTAAAAGTATAGATGACCAATTTCATTATTTATATGTATACAATATATATAAATGATTAAATCAAGCTAATTAATTTACCCATAATTTTTATGGCAATGACATTTAAATATTAGTTTCTAAGCAATTTTGCATAACATAGCACATTAAGCTTAGTCACCATATTGTAGTAACAGATCTTCTTAATTTAATCATTCTCTCTCACTGGAACTTTATACCTTTTAACCAAAATCCCATGTTTTTTGCTAAGGAAATCTCAAGTCTATACTTTGCTTTAATTAGTGAAGTATACTTTTCCTGACCAAATATGCTAGTTTGCATTCCAGATCTAATTGAGATCATTAAAGAGGTCATGGCCTGTCTTTGTATCTGGCTCCTTCCTCTTAGCATATTACACAAGCTCATCCATAACCTTGCAAATATCAGGATTTTCTGTTTGAAAGCTAATTAGTATTCTATTTCATATACAAATATGTATGTACTACTTTTCTGTAAAGAAAACTAAATCAACTTGTTTAAAAGATACATTAACCACTCTTTTGATTACAGAATAACTAAGGAATGATTGGTTTATAGGATGAACCTAAATATCTATCAGTAAGCGAATAGATAAGTGTAAATTGACTAAAAGGCACAAATTGGGGCATTCTTCCTTTGTGGACCCTCATGCTTTTCTGAACTACTTATCACTTTTGCTTTATAAATCTATGCTCATTCTGCTAAGAAAAAAAAAATCACAAATTGGTACAGCAGATAAAAACTAAAAGTCTATACATTTCCTGCAAGAGAAACATTATACAAACAAAGCAAATATTAGTTGAAAATAATGGATATGGAAGAGTCAATACCAAAACATTTCAAGATAAACAAATACATTTCAAGTCCCCTTATGAGCATGCATCCATTACCCTTTACTAGTCCAAAGAAAGGCAGTAGTCTTTCTGTGGGAGTAGAGTTTGAGTACTGAGAGGTAGGGGGCTTGTGAGTTTTATAGTGCAAAAAACAGAATTTCTGGAGGTGGAAGAGTCAATTTACTTATCTGTTGGAAGGTCAGTGAATAACCTAAAAGCATTAGGTGAGTTGAGAAACTGGACAGGGACATTGGTACACTGATTATATCTGAAGGCAGTTAGAAGCCAGGAAGCTCCTAACAAGAAGGTCAACATACTCCATTGGTATTTACAACTCCACTCCATTGGTATTTACGCTTGAGATTGCAGGGGAACAGATCTGAAGATAGAATAATCCACCCTAAAAGTTCATTTTCTGTCCTATAAAATACCCTCAAGCCCCCTGTGGTGAAGATATAGCAAAGTATTATCAAATTGAATCTAGTAGAAAGAGTGACCATAGTACATCAAAGTATGGATTCATTTTGCTTTTAATATCTAAATAGCAATATAATGAATCTTAATAAAGGAGAAACCTATTACCACTTAATAAAGACAAATTATTTGACAAAACACATCTGATTTTTATAAAGAAAGGGGAACTTCTAAGATTAGAATGGCAATAGAATTCCAAGCCCTGACTTAGGTCACAAACATATGTGGGGTCCTAACTCAGAATGTGTGGGGAGGATACAAATATTTGGCAACAATAAAAAGTTTTTGAATATGCAAAGAATAAAAAGTAAATGAAAGTTAAAAGAGTAATTAAGCTGAGATTTTTCTTGTAGCACTAGTCTGTGTTACAGCACAAACCTTCACCAGAGTCTTGCTTCTGAATGTACAAAATGCACACTTTGCACTGTGTGTGCACCATGCCACAGAACAACAATGGATAGTGCCTGAAACACATGGGCTCAGATTTGACCACTGTATGCTTCATGTTGCACTTTTTTTTACTGCATCCACAAATTTTTCTGTGTTATTATAGAAAATGAAGACTTTTGATATTCTTCTGCCATCATTCCTCAGCATACAAGCATTAAATTTGTATACATAGTTTATATTCCTAGGGCCACATAAAATCAGCTCAGGCAAAAAAAAAAAAAGAAGAAGTTGAGTAAAGAATGTTTAAGAAGTACTGTTTTAGAGTTCCTAGAAAAGAGTTGTCAGACTGGCTAGCCACAATTAAAATAGCTCCTGAAACATGGGAACTGGCCTGGTTCTAACAAGAATATCTTAGGGTCCACGGGTTTTGTTTTGTTTTGTTTTGTTTTTCCCCAACACAACAAGTTGCAAACTAGGTAACTATTACCTGTTTCAAATTTCAAATTTTGACTAAATCTGGAAGGCATTTCTCATGTGATTGCTCCATAAAAACCTTCTTGAATGGAAAAAAAAAAAAAAAAAAAAAAAAAAAAAAAAAAAAAAAAAACGCTTGTTGAGTTTAGAGAACACTACATTACAGATGCTGTTTAACACTCTATACTCTTCCTAAGTTATACCTGTTTCTGTCTTATAAGTCCTTAACAAAATAAAACTATTTTAGAAGCAATAACTGTATTTCATACTGCACTTGAACATTACTTGCTTTCACGGGCACAATGCAGACCCTTAACAAAGAATTATGGATTCTCTATGACTGAATTTATAACTAATTCTAGGCCACATATGAGACATACTTCACAAACAATAGTAGATCAAATGTGGTTCTTAGTCCTCTGTATAATACTTTGGAAGGAAAAAAACAGCTGAAGTGCTATGGAAGGAAGGCAAAGAATAAGCTAACTTACCTGGATACATCCTTCATCAATTTTGCCCCTTTCTGGATCCATTTTAAAGTGTGCAGTTTTTTGAAAATGGTACATCACAGGAAGTGATATGGAATGATTTCTTACAATGCATAGAATATCCGAATGTTCACCCATGGAACAAGGTGCAAAAGTAAGTACTTTTCCTGGATCAAACTGTAAGATGACAGGAAGTCCAGAGCCTGTCAAAGCTAATTCTACTTTTTGAAGTCGATTACCTGGAAAAGCAATAATACCTACTGAACACAGTGATGAGTGTTTGGAGAATCAAAAATGTATTTGCTTACCCCACATAGTATTACTTCAAAAAACATGATGGGAAATAAGGAGATCATTCAATCTTCAGCAAAACCACTGACTGCCTTCTCCGTGTTACACATACTTTTGAGTCTTGAGGACACAGCTATGAATAAAGGAAAAGCTGCTCTGATGCATTTACATTCTAGAGATGTAATAGTGACAGTAACTACATTTCCAGCTCCCACAGAGGGTAGAAGCTACATGTAAAGACAAAGAGTGAGACATAACACAAAGTCTTGGGAATACTGTTTTAGGTAGAGATATTCAAACAGGCCATTTTTATTTATACGTCAACATTTGAGCAAACATTCAAAAGAAATGAAACATCCATAAAAAGTGTATTCCAAGCAGAAAGAACAAAGTCAAGTGCTATGAAATAGGCATTTGCTTCTCACATTCAAAAAGCCTTAAGGGACCAGATATAATATATAAACCAGGATAGCTAAAACAATCCTGAACAATAAAAGAACTGCTAGAGGTCTTAATATTCCAGATTTCAAGTTATACTACAGAGCTATAGTAATAAAATCCACAAGAAATTTGCACAAAAACAGCATCTTGATAAATGGGATCGAATTGAAGACTCAGACATAAATCCACACATATATGGACATCTGATTTTTGAAATTAAAAAAGCCAAACACACCTTGTAAAAAGACAACATCTTCAAAAAAAATGGTGCTGATCAAACTGGATGCTTGCATATAGAAGAATGCTAATAGATCCACACTTACCACCCTGCATAAAACTCAATTTGAAGTGCACCAAGTCCTTCAAGCTAAAACCAGATACATATCTACAGCTGATAGAATAGAATGTGGTAAATAGCCTTGAACTCATTGACACAGGAGACTTTCTGAACAGAACACCAATAGCACAGACACTATGATTAACAATTGATAATTGTAACCTCATGAAACTGAAAAGTTTCTGTAAGGCAAAGGGCACCATTAGACAAAGCAGCAGTCTACATTCTGGGAAAAGATATTCAATAGAGGACTAATATTCAAAATACATAAGAACTCAAGAAACTAAATATCAAAAAAAAAGAACAAGTAATCCAATTTTTAAAATGGGGTAAAGATCTAAATAGAGAATTCTCAATAGAGGAACCTCAAATGGCTGAGAAACACTTTAAGAAAAACTCAACATCCTTAGCCATCAGGGAAATTGGCAATCAAAATTACTTTGAGATTCCAACTTAAACCTGTAAGAAAGATAATATCAGTAACACAAGTAACAGCTCATGTAGCATGGATGTGGAACAAGGGGAACTCTCCTCCATTGCTGGCGGAAATGCAAACATGTACAGCCACTATGTAAATCAGTATGGCAGTTCCTCAGAAAGTTGGGATTTGGTCTACCTCAAGATTCAGTTATAGCACTCTAGGGCATATACACAAAGGATGCTCCATCCTACCACAAGGACACTTGCACAATCATGTTCTTTGTGGGTTTATTCATAATAGACATAAAACAACCTACATGTTGCTTAACAGAAGAACGAAAAAAGAAAATGGGGTACATGTACACAATTTAGTCAAGCTATTTAAAAAAAATGACATCATGAAATTTGCAGGCAAATAGATGGAACTAGAAAAAAATCATCCTGAGTGAGGTAACCCAGACAAGGAAAAATAAATATGGTATGTATTCTCTTCTAAGTGGATATTAGGCATTAAAAAAATGATAACTAAGCTACAATCCCTAGATGCAGAAAGGTTAGTTAAAGTGGAGGGGTTTAGGGAAACATGCATGTATCTTGCTAGGAAGGGGAAACAGAACAGATTTTTAGGGTAAACTTGGGTTAAGTTGGGGACAGGAGCAGGGAGATCAGTAGTGGGGGGAGAAGAGGTGGAGGGAGATCATGGAGAGATGGCTGGAACTAGGGGCCATTTGGAGGGGGTAGCGTAGAAACCTAGTATAGTAGAAACTTCTTGGAATCTATAAAGGTGATCCTAATGAGAACTCACATGGAGTCTCAACTGGCCATTTCTTGTTACCAGGTGTGGCTTCCGGTGGAGGGACTGAGTTACATTTAGTTGAGTTGTTGACCAAAGTGGTCACTTGAAAATTCCCAAACAACTCAGACTGTTTCTAAGACAAAGTATTGCTCTCTGAAAACTGACATCAGGGCCCCATTGCCAAGGGTGGACACCAACCTGGCCATAAAATCTTGGCTTTCAATCTGTTCTGCCTGAAAAATATATTAGAGCAATGGTGCCACAGAAATTGTCAATGTCGGGTTTGACTTAAGGCCCACTCCATGAGAAGGAAAAAATAGCAAACATTGCTTGGGTAACCAAGAACCAGAGACTAGATAGCCCGCCACTGGTCTAAAAAAAAATAGAAAAAGAAAACTAATAAAATGATTCCTAATGATACTATGCTATACTCAGTGCCTTATCCAGTCATCATCGGAGAGGCTTCCTCTGGCAGTACATGGGAACAGATACAGAAACTCATAGCCAGACATTTTGTAAAGAGAGTGTCTAAATGGGAGGTCTCCATTGAATTCTTCCACTCAGAAATAAGGGAATCCCTTGGAAAAAGAGAGAAGAGGAAGCAGAAAGAATGTAAGAGCCAGAGGGGATGGAAGACACCATGAGAGCAAGCTCCTCTGAATCAACTAAGCAAGGGGCACATGAGATCACAGAGACTGAAGCAGCAAGCATAGGGCCTTAAAAGGACTACACCAACTTCTCTGTGTATTAAGCTTAGTATTTTTATGGGATTCCTGAGTGTGATAACTAATGAGTCTGTGACTCTGGTGCCTGCTTTTAGGACTCTTTTTCCCTCCTGTTTGATTGCTGTGTCCAATTTTGATGTGATAGTTTTTGCTTCATTTTAATATATTTTATTTTTTCAAGTTTAGTTTTTATCTCTCAGAAGCCTGTTCGTTTTTAAGGAGAAACAGAAAGGGAATTGATCCAGCAGGAAGAGAGGTAGGGAGGAACAGGGAGGTGTAAGGGAAGCAGAAACTATACTCAAGAAAACTGTATTAAAAAATAGAGTTGCCGGGCGGTGGTGGCGCACACCTTTAATCCCAGCACTTGGGAGGCAGAGGCAGGTGGATCTCTGTGAGTTCAAGGCCAGCCTGGGCTACCAAGTGAGTTCCAGGAAAAGGCGCAAAGTTACACAGAGAAACCCTGTCTCTAAAAACCAAAAAAAAAAAAAAAAAAAAAAAAGAGTCTATGTTCAATAAATGGGGATAAAACTTTAAAAAGCTGCATTAAGAAGAAAACTTCAAACAAATGTTCTGTGATCAATAAACATAGTTCATATGACAAGGCATGACATAAGTAATATCAGTAAGACGTTTCTGCCATACTAGCAAGATTAACCTGTATAATAGTTTAATTAAACTTAGTAACAGCATATATCATACTGGCCTGCAAATCTTCTAGACTCTTGGCTTTCCTAAGGTTACAGGGTGGATTTACATCTCCAGGACATAGTTCATTTCTTTCAGAGTTTGATTTGCAATCTGCCTATTCATTCATCTTTGATATAACTTACTGAAAGTGACTCAAGTACTATTACATATTTGCTTACCTCCAACCAACACAAAACTACCTGCCATTGCAAAAAACAAAATGTAATGCCTCTTGTTATATGGGCTACAAAATACATGCCCTTCAAATCCTAGTAGTATGTGTCCAAAGACAGTATTATACTCTGTTACTAGATCTCAATTTTGTTCTTTAACTGTTACTGTATGTAACATTCTAGAAGTAAAGGTCTGGTCAAAATAGAATGGCTCATTTGTTTTATGTCAAGTCCTAAGAACAATCATTGCCATTAGAAAACAAAAATATTTATTTTTAATAAAGTTCTGAGATCATGATGTTTATCTAAAGTCATCTAAATTCTAACCTGGAAATAATGTAAATGGTTTCAAGGTTACCTTCACATGCCACAAATGGTATATTAAAGCCATGAAAGGGTCTGCATTTTTGTTCAAGTGTAAAAAGTATGCATTTCATTTTTTTTCTGAAGATATTGATGCTCATTATTTTCTTTTTTGTTTGAAAATGTCATACATGCATATAATGACCTTCTAACAAATTCCTTCCCATTTATACTCCCCTTCAATTCCTCCCTATTCTTTCACACGTGCTGGTTATTTTCTCTTGAAGAATTTTAACTGCTACATATTTAATGATCTTGTTCATTTCATACTTACTTTTCATGGTGTCAGAGTTATCATCTCTCAAAAATCCATCTTTACTTCCCACAGAATCAAATCTCACAAAGAGTGAATAGTCTTGCCTATGTGAAGGCCCAACATCCTTTTTAATATCAACTACTAGCCTGTAAATATCACAATTGATTATTTTTGAAGCAGAAGTCACATATTTTTCTACTTGTCAATATAAATTATTGAACTAATCTTTAAATCTATGCAAACAGATGGAAAGAAATAAAAACACAACTGTTATCCATTGCCCAAATTTACTAACAAAAAGATCTCAGAGTATAAAGCTCAGGAAAAAACATGAATGAATACAAATATATCTAAAACAAGACTAACATAATATCCCCACTTGCCAAAACCTACATCACATGCCACAGTGTCTATAATGTATTTTTCTTCCAGACAGAATTCATTGTTAGCTAAGGACTGTGATCAGTCTCTATAGTAAGCCATATTTCCCCTAGTAGTAACTTCTGTTACACATTTATTCCCTCTAGTGAACTAAACTCATATTTTCTACCAATGAAGTTCCTAGTAGTGTACAAGCAATTAGAGAACATAATTTGATATGACTCAGATCTTCTTAGACAAATGTAATGGAAGGATGAAAACAATACAGAGTCAGGAACAAAGGTATAGATAGATAGGTTACACCATAGGCCTGGTCACTGACTATATTTATCTAGCTTATTTACAGATTAGCTCTTCTGCCCATGGATACTCAAATCCACAAAAAAATTTATGTGTAAATATATTGGAACAAATATAGTGTGTTTAAAACTATATTTAACAAAGACTTCAAATATTCACACCTATATTTCCATGCTAGACTCCCAAATGAAGTTAAAATGCTGTCATAGGGAATATATTTGGATTTCTTTCAAAGTATGTATGTATGTATGGAGGAGGCTGGAGAGATGGCTCAACAGTTAAGTGGATCCAGGCTTGGTTCCCAGCACCCACAACAACCACCTATACAATCAGATAAGATATACATATATACACATAAAACAACATAATAATCTTGTATTGTTGAACATAACCTTATAGATTTCCCAGAGAAATTTCCTGTACAAAAGTATCATTAAGACAATTTTTGATTACATGAGTAGGGCAATTATTGACTAGCTTTCTGCCTTAGTTTTGTTTTTGTTGACATGATAAAGCAACCAAGAGAAAGGTTTATTTTAGTTCACAATTTCAGGTCAAATTCCATCATAGCAAAGAAATCAAGGCAAAGAAGCAGGGTAGTTTTAAATGCAAATGTAGTCACATCATAGACACAGTACAGAAAAGAGAGAAATAAATGCATGTATGTCTAGAACTCAGTAATCTTTTTTTTATTCTTATACAGCATAAGATCGTAAAACAGAAAATAGTGCTACCCGCATTCAGAATGTGTCTTCCCTCATCACGTAAGGCACTCTCCTATACACATGACCACAGGCCAACCTAATGTAGATAATCAGTCATTGATTGAGATTCCCAGGTCATTCTAGGCTCTATCAAGTTGATAATTAAAACTAAGCATCACATCCTCTTAAATAAAACACAACTCAGCATTCAAAAATCTATCACTAGTGACAATGTTGTATTGAAAGTACACTACACAAGACCCTCTCACAGAGGTAAATTCTTACGGATGGATAGGTTATTTACACACAAACTACGATATTATTGCACTGTTTACCATACAGTTAACATTTTCTAAAGTATTTTCAGCTTAAATAACAAAAGCAAGTAAAAAGAAGTGTAAAAATATACACTGCAAATATTTCATTAAAAGAAACAGGTGTTATTGGTTAACACTGATGGTATTCAGTCAGAAAGGATTTTGTCTAGGTAAGAACATCACTTGTATCTGGTTGCATCTATAAAATACTACATGCACATCACTATTCTTGCAGCAAGTTCTGGGCTGCACAAATCAATTTATGCAATTCAAAACAACCTAAAACTTTACCTCCACCACCCATTTCTAATAGGTCTAGGGCTTATTTTTTTAATTTTAAAAAACTATTGGATATCATACTTATGAATATTGCAAATCTTAAAACAAGCTAGAAATATTTAGAAATGTTAAGAAAAATCTGATTTTTGCTTTCTAAAATGTTTTACTATGACATTAAATAAGTCTGGTTTGTGTATAGTTACTATAATTTTCATTAATAATTGATATTACAATTGAATTCACTTTTGCTTACTTTGGGCTGAAGCAAAATGTAATTACAATCTTTTGATAAGGGAGTAAAGTTCCTTCATTGGGAATGCAGGACATAAAATCAGTCATATCTATTTTCTTTATTTTGTTTAAGTAGGGGAGATTATTTAAGGCAATATCTGTCCTTTGATGAATATTTGCTCCCTGTAACATAAAATAAGACATAAAAGCATATTAGGGGAAAAGTAAACAAATTTTTAAAAGGTTAAAATAATTATTGCAATTTTAGAATGTAGAAAGTGAAGAGTATTTGTTTCTAAAGTAACATACACCTTAACTTGACAAAAGTACATGATACAATTCAAAATTTGAGAATAGAAATCTTCAGAGTAAGTCACTTATTTGCAAGAAGCACTCATCAGGTTTAATTCAGACATGATGTACCACTTTCCCTCAATTCACTTACCAGTTCTTCTCCAACACAATCATCTTGCATTATTGCCACCCAGTTTATGGTTTCGGGGCTATTGTTAAACAGAAGTGCATGCTCAATTTTTGATGTTCCAAAGAAAACAGAACCAAATCGTATGCATTCCAATTTCCTGTCACTATTCATGTGAAACAATTCAATTATCTGTTCAACCACATGAACTTTGATGTTCAAGAACGTATCAGGACGACCTTGCAAACTCACTCTATAAGATAATAAAATGTGCATATGTGTAAGTATTTTCATTATATATTTATTTTCTCCTAATTATTTGGATAAAGTTTTGTAAAATGACATCATAACTAGCTCAGCAGACTAAAATCAGTTCCTTTCATATATTGCTAGAGGTTATCAGGTCCTCTGATGTGCCTACATCTCTAATGTGAAATGTATGTGTAACCTAACTTAGTCTGTACTTGAAACAATAATACTGGGGGAAAAAAAACTAATGATGTGATCCCAGAAAGCATCAATGGAACATTCATATCACTATCTCGTAAACACAGGAGTTACATGATTTATAACATTAGCTCAAGAATTTCAAGACTCCATTCTAACTCATTGGAACCCATGTCCAACCCAATCTCTCATCTTTATACAAATACCACAGTTCCTTAAGTCAAAAATATCTCAGAAAAAAAATTTACAACAAATCTCAGTTCTCATTTAGCACTCCTGTCCCATGTTTATTCCTTTCTGGCACATATACAGTCCTTTCATCTTAACCCCAAGACATACCATAAGTAACTTATTTACATTTTTCTATAATTGTGGGTATTATCCATACCATATCTCAACATATCTATCCTTCCTTACATTCCTGGACATCACACCCTTCCCTAGGATTTCATTCCAACTCACTCATGCATGTTCTAACTTTTTGTTCTAAGACACAGATCCTCTGTAAACTATTTATTTCTTCTCTCTTACTATTTCACAGTCTACTCTTCTTTTCAGGGTAACTCTCAGTACTCCTACGTTTGAGGCACCACATATACCCCTAATGCCCTCTATCCAACTCATCTTGGCAAAGCTGCTTTCTGGGGTTTAGAACATGTAAACCTAATCAGCCATAACCATACAGTCCATAATGATTGTGAAAATGGAATCAGTCCCACCATGGTATATCTGAACTTTCTTCTACAGATCATTTCTTCCTCTTACCTCCTTTGTTCATTAACTCATCAAATGAATTAAACAGGAATGTATAATATATCTCAAATCTGCACACTTCTCTCACTTCTCCCAATTTGAGCCTTAGCTCGAACCTTTCCTATTTCTTTTTGGCTTTGCTTTTATAATATCTAGTCAGACTGTCAAGTCTTTCTTGTATGCCCAATCTGTTTCATGCACTGCTGTTACTGTGACTTTCTAAAATGCAAACTAATCCTCAGATTTACTTTCACGTTCACAACTGTTTCCCAAAACCACAACTGTAGCCTTCAAAAAGAAATACATCTTATATTCAGTTTAGTGCCTCACGCACACATATGAAGAAAAGTCTATGAAAATTCAAAGAAGTTTCATAAAATAACATCTACATTACTATGTGAGGTGCATTCATAATGGTGACTCAGTGTATTAACTGCACATCACATCTATGAATGAACTGAGGCAAATCCCATAACCAAATGCTGCCCCACTGACCCTTTACTGGATCTTGTGCCATTCCTTTGTTTTCGTCTCACCTTGCATCACTCTCTTCTATTTCTTCAACTCTATATTGCCTCTAATCCTTCAAAAGGTAATACAGTTATCTCTAAAGTTTCAAATCTGCCACTTGCTCTGCCTAAAAGAACTTGTGTAATCCAATCAATCATCAACATTCATTTGGCCTAAACACACACACACACACACACACACACACACACACACACACACACACACACACACACACACACACACACACCAGTCCTACCACTTCCATTTGCTACCTAGATCCTATTTAATGATTAGTGTGTGATTCAACTACCAATTTATGAGTGGAATCCTTGCACCATTCCCTCAGATCCACAAAACTAAAACTAGGAGCTACTGTTCTGTGTATCTATATGCCACTCTCCATTCATTTTCCATTGCCGAGCACTATCTACACTTGTATGTCTTGACATATAGGAATAACTAAATGAACAAACAGCAAATGAAAGAAAAAGGGGTTGGCAAACAATCAATCTGAAAGAAAATAGGAAAATACTGAGTTTTATACAAACATTTTTTTCAAAAAACATACTCTATATTTACCTTGCCACTTCATCTACAAATCTGGACTGGTCTGCACAGAAATCCACTTTGATGATCATTGATGACTTAGCCTTAACAGTACCACTACTTGGAGAAATGACAATAGGTAACTGACCTTGGTATTCTGTTTTAAACATGCCTAAGGAGAGTAAGAGACACAGTTTATAACTAGAACTTTACAAGAGACACACATTACACAGATGGTCTAATGTGGAACAAAAATAATAGCTTTTATTGTGATTACAGATACTGGCATCATCCAACAAATCTAAACCTAGTGTTAGAATTCAACCCTCATGAGTAGCTAAAATATTACATATTCATTTTGGAAAGTACTTATACTAAGAACACCATATATCCACATACATGCTCTTCAATCCTTGTTATAAGCTATATGTTCAACTATATATTTTACAAATAAGAAATTAGACACTTAGATATCTTGATCTCTAAAGTGTAAGTATGCAATGGATACATAGTAAAATAAATTATTTGCCCAGGTTTTTCCAACTAGTAAATGAAGCAATTAAGTGTGAAACATGGTCAAATTCACATCCCAGAAAAGCAATTATCTTTTAGTGCTTCAGTGTTGTTTTTTCCCAAAAAAATATTGACCCATGTCTACAGATTCTTTCATTGGTTTCATTGAAAAATACACCAAACAATCCATTAAAATTAAATCTGCATTTTAGTTCAGAGAGCTTTCATATGTAATATAACTATAATTTGGGGAGATTTTAGACTAAAATGGATATATTACTTATTATTTAATCCCTAAAGGATTATGAATGAATAAGTTAAGACAGAATTTGGAAAGCAAAATAAAATGAAAATTTTTCAATCATATATAATTACTCTGTCTTCAGAATCAAAAAACCTTAACCATTTGCCTTAAGAGATTCTTCTTCACATTAGAATCAAACTGGAAATAAATCTAATATTCTATAAACTCCTAAGCAATGAATATTCACCCATCAAAGAACCAAACCAGTGAAAGCTAAATGAACAAAATTCAATCAGAAATAGCTATCAGTTTTATTCTTGTATATTGTATGAAGAAATATGAAATGGCATAGATTGTCTTTGTGTTAATAATCCCCAATATTCAAGCATGCAGCTAAGGCAAAACAATCTAGAGGTAAAGAGGATTGGATTTACGATTCCATTTATATATTTGATACGCAGTCTCAGAGAGACAGTCACTATCTGGTATTAGTTCTCATATTAGATTGGGAGAAATGGCAACCATCACATCAAATCTAGCTAACCATCACATCAAAAGAATGACAGATTATATCCATTGTTGCAATCAATAAGAAGTATGCATGACAACACATACTTTTATAAAAACATCTTGGACAAAAATAAAAGTTTCTAAAAATTATCCAGTCTGGAGAAAAGTATTCTTCCAGTGATACATAAATTATTAAAAGCCTTCTACTGACCATGATGTGAATGCCAAGTTGAATGTGACAAAGAGGATAAATATTTCATTCCCATGATGAAACAGGCATCATACCAAAATTTTAGGTATATACCTAATTAACCATCATATATTACTCTCCTCATAAATTAAGAATCTAAAGTTCAGTTCCCTTAAAGACACTTGTCCAATATGATACAGCTAGTAAGTAAGGCACTGAAGTCTAGTTCAGTCTCTGGATGAGCCTAAGAACAATGTTGCTTCTATAACACCAACCTGCCTCCCATCTTCAGGAAGATCACCAGTCATATAACCAACAGGCTGTGTTAATATGGATTATAAGAGGCAGGTTCATTTTTCCTGAATGAATGAATATCTATCATTTGTAATCACAACACTTAAGGACCTTTGGTTTTCAAATATTTCAAATGATAGACATCATTTCTCGATGACTTGAAAAATCTATTATACAATATGCAATTTAAAATAATAGCAAATCTAAAATTTTTGAGATTATATGACACAAAACATTTACCTGGCGCTTTGCCATGGTTAATAATACTGATCTCTTTACAATATACTTTACTATTGGCAACTAATGTGCCAAAATCAACTACTGGCACAATTTCCAGTTGACAGGTTGGAATCAGCCTAAGAGAGAGGAAAAGAAGCACACAATTATGTTTAACAATAATAACATCTTCATAGTTAGGTCCATGGAGGATACACACACATACTTTATATACATTTTACCTCCTTAAAATATATTTCAGTTCATTTACAGGTCTATTGATAACACTGTTGTCAATAAGAAGAGTTATGAAATAACATATGTAAATGTAATGCAAGCTTTTTTTAACAAGGAAATCAGACTTTATCATATAAGCATGATTTGACAGACTACTCATTTATCTCAATATAGTGTTACTCTAACATACATGAAATTCCTTTTGAGAATTTCCACATAAGTCCATTGGACGTTTTGAAACTAATTAAAAAGGAGGAACTAACTTTAATACTTTGAATAATATAAAATATGATAAATGAAAAAAAGCACTGGTCCTATAACATAACATTTGGGGAGTGCCATAGTTACTTTCTGTTGCTATGCTAAAACACTAACCAAAACCAGCTTAGGGAGGGAAGTGTTTATTTGGCTTAAATATCCAGATCACAGTCTGTCATTGAGGTCAGCCAGGGTAGGAGCTCAAGCAAGAGCAGGGTCAGGAAGCACACAGGCACTACTTTCCGACTTGCTCCCTAGGACTTGCTCAGCTTGCTTTCTTATACACCCCAAGACCATCCAGCCAGGAAAGGCACTGCCCACAGTGGACTAGGCCCTCCCACACCAATCACTAATCAAGAAAATGCTGCCATAGACTTGACTACAGGATAATAAAGAGATAATAAAGAACTTCAATTGAGGTTCTCTTTCCCCAGGGGACTCTAGCTCGTACCAAGATGACCAAAACTAACAAGCACAGGGTATAAAACAAGGTCTCAATACAAAGAAGAAATTTGATTTGCTACATGTGTCTTTAATTTAATGTGTTCACTGTAGCATATTTGTAGCGCGCATTTTCAGATATCTTTCAAAAATTCATTGTCACATATGAACAGATCTCATGGCATTTATTTCATATTTAGGTTGTAAGCTCTACGTTACAGAATGCTATTAAGTGTATTAGTACAATTTAATAATAAAATTTGTATAAGACGGAGATGTGAAGATTACATACCCAATCAGAGGAACCTCTAGTACTTTATTTCCTACAGAAATAAACATGTGATCAAACATGTCTTCATTTTTATCAGGATGATATTCCACCATTGCTGTCATCTGAAGGCCAGAAGCAAGTTCCTTATCCAGATTAGTCAACAATAGTTTGAACTTAAAAAAAAAAAAAAAACATAAATCAGCACTATTAGTTCCTTATAAGGAAAGATTATGAGTGACTGTATTTAGGGAGTGTGCATTATTATCAAGCACAGGTCTTATTCTAACCTAAGAGGAAAAACATTTTTTAAACTTTAAACTGATAAATAATAAATGTACATATTTATGGGGTATGATGATTAGGCCTGTACTAAAATGTCCCTTTTATTTCCTAGAATAGAGACATGTCTGTTCCTCAGTAGATTCCCAAGAAATAAAGTATGACATAAAACTTCCCACTAATGTCTCAATTAGTGAATCCTGAAGGAATCAGAAACGTATATGTCAAGGGCAAGTAAGAACACCTCAAAAAATTGGTCTCTTAGGATTTTAAGAAAATTTCAGAATCATGAAGACATGGAACATGAAATTGGAATTCTTAGAAGTAGATGGTAACAATCATTGTATGAATACATCTGTAATTTTCTGTTAACTAAAAAACAAAAAACCGGAATAAGGCCTTTCCCCTTTCCAAACACAATATGAAGAAGCATACGTATTCTTTACTGGCTTTGCCCCATCTAGTCCTTCCCTCATTTGCCCTACTTCAAGCAAAAGGTTCTTTCTCCACTCCTCCCCTCTCTCCCTCCCTCCCTTCCTTTCCCTCTTTCCATCATTATTTCTCCTCCCCTCTCTCAACTTTACTACCTGCTCCCTTCCTCTCTCCCTTTCCATCCATTTCCCTCTTCCACTCTTTTTCCCTCCCTCTCTTCCCCCTTACTCCAATTATCCTCCCCCTCCATTACTTCCTTGCTCTTCCTCCCTCTTTTCCTTTCCTTTTCCCTTCCTCTCCTCTTCTTCTCCTTCCATCCCTCTCTCCCTGTGTCTCTAATCTCCCTCCCCCTCCTTCCTGTCTCTCTTCACTCCTCTTCCTCCCTCCCTTCTCCTCTTCCTCCCCTTCACACATTAGTTCTTCCTCCCTCCCTGCCCCTCTCTGCCTCCCTCCTTTATCTTCCCCTTCCTTGTGACACCTCAGCAAATGTGATCCTTCCCTGAATTCCTTAGGATCCTAGATTTAAGTGCAGAGGCTACCCAGGAGCTTTCCGCGCCCTTAATGTGTCACCTGTGGCTTTGAAGGCTCTTGAAACCTGATCTTCTGGTTCCAGCGGCCCAGATTGTGCACCGTAAGAGGGAGCCGGTACACTTTCCCAGACACTGCATCCAGGAACCTCAGCTCCGACGGCATTACCCTCAGCTGAACTTCCTTCTTGGGGCTATCTAAGTCCCGAGGGACTAGTGAACCCCGCTCTGTGTCCATTGCGGTCCTCTAGATAGCCGGCAACCAGGCGCAGACCTGACCAACTCCCGACTGGTTAGGGACAACAGACCGTTCCTAGGAGACGAGCCCTAGGAACCCATTATTAGGATTCCACGTGAGCCCACCCCCTCGCTCTCCCAGCATTCCTCACGAGGTCGTCTCGTGCCTTTGCCTGCCCTGGCCACGCCCCACAAACATTGGATCTGCTTGAAACCCACCCACCCCCAAGCCCTAACGCTTGCCCACCCCCAATCCCCGCCCCTCAGTAGCCCTTTCCTCAAGGGCACCGACCAAAGCCTTGAGATGGCAGCTAGAACAGCAGGTTCCTGTAGAAAGAGAACGGAATAAAAAAAAAAAATTAAATAAAAAACAAAAAAGAAAGAAAAAAAAGAAGTGGTTGGCAAGTGTCAACAAAACAATTGGAAAATACTTTATGTCAGCCTCAAATCTAAAAGCAGCCTATGTTGACATAGCCAGGGTTTCAAAGTGGCATTTGGTGTAGTGGGCACGTTCCAGGACCGTCCTTTATAGCAAGCTTAGTGAAAATGATATGTCTGCAAGGTCTGAAATGAAGGATTTATTTATTTATTTATTTATTTACTTATTTATGTGTTTATGTATTTATTTATGGTTTTTTGAGACAGGGTTTTTCCGTATAGTTTTTGGAGCCTGTCCTGGATCTTGCTCTGTAGACCAGGTTGGCCTCGAACTCTCACTGCCCGGCTGAAATGAAGGATTTTAATAAGGGGAAAAAACGTAAGTGGCCTTTAGGCCAGCATTTCTGTGTTTTCTATAATGCCAAACTATTGGATTATTATAAAATATAAAAATGTGTCAAAATAGATAACTAAATAACTTAATCTATGTTGTACAATAAAGTCTTTGTGACTTTAATTAAAATACATTAATTTCTTTCTTTGTTTTTCCCCAGTGCTAGGGAACAGATCCAATGTCTTGAGCATGTAAACACTCTACTACTGAACTACACCCTCAACCCCTATATCATTAAATTTAAAAGACATTAAATACACACATGTATTATAAATGCAATCCTGTAGTTTATTGTTGAATACAGATTCCAGTTTAGCATGTTTGAAGCAGTTCCTAAGAATCTGTACTTCCAAGTTCCCAGAGGATTCCAATGCTGGTGGTCAAGGGACTATACTGTGATAATAAAGACTTTAGAAATTGTATTGGCTAACTGAAAATAACTTTTGAAATTATTGTTTAAGGTCCCAATGAAGCATCTGCATACATGCACAAATTTACTTTGCCCTTCCTTCCTCTTCTTTTCATTTGCTCTTTACTACCGAACTTGCAATCTGCCAGCTAAAGAGTTATCTTTAACTCCCTCATAACTTTTTAAAAACCTGTGCCCTGACTGTTTTGCATGACTCTTTAGTATCAAGATCACAAATAGTTTATTTTCCAAAAAGATGGAGAGATTAATAAGTAGCCCTAGATATAAGGCCAACTTCTCAATTTATTGGAATTATTGTTGACAGTTGAAACAAGATTGGAAGGGGGATGATTATTATGTGCAAACGTTTAGGAAATGATAAACTATCTTCTGAAATTCTGTCTTTGTTTACAAGTTGGAGATTTGAATCACCTTTGGATTTTTTTTTAGAGCACAATACAAAGCCTGTCTAAATCCCTGTGCCCAAGCCAGGTTTGCTCTGTACCCCTGAAAGTTTGGGAGAATGCAAATCACAGTTCCTGTACAAACCCCTAAACAAACAGCAAAGGAGTGTCAAAATTTCCTTTGGCACACATTCAAAGAAAAGACTGGCTGAAGTCTGAATTGTGTAGCCTCTCTTTTGGCATTTTTTTCAGCTAAGGAATGGTAGAACTCAGAAATGTGTGTACTAAGATATAACACCAGGGAGAAAACAATCGTTAGAACATCTAGCCCTGTGTTTGCTTTGTTCAGATAGCTGTAAGATCTGCGATACACATACATACATATACATGACCCCAGGGAGATTGAGTTGATAGAATGCTTTATGAGATTGGGCTGAGAAATAATTTTGACAAATTTAGACAATTGGGATTTCTTGGAATAAGAGGAGGAGATATTAAAATAAATTAGTTTTAAGTACATAGAAACAAACTTATTAATTACTTAGAAAATGGAAAATTGTTCATAAAAATAGCAATAAACTCTTATTTCTTTTGTCATTTACTGAGTGATCCTCACATAAAAACAGAATGTTGATCCAAGTAAAGGCATAGCATAACTACATTGTGAAGTGGTAAAATGGGAATATGTATTTGATGATGAGCTGGTTGATGAGAAAAAATAACCTGATTGTTACCTTTTCAAGGGAAAAAAATGAAAACATCAGATTCTGATGAGGCTATAAAGCAACAAGATCATTTTTACATTTCTTTCTTGCCTGTAGTACTGGTGATTGAAAGTAGGTCCTCTTGTATGCCAGATAATCTACCACTGAGCTATATCCCAGTCCTATTTTTACTAAGCTAGTGTCTCAGTAAAATACTGACATAGTGCCTCACTGATTATTGCAGTTTGGCCTTAAATTCACTTTGTAGTTCAAACAGGTCTTGAGTTTGTTTTCCCCGTTCCTCAGCCTCCCAAATAGTGTGGTTTATTAGGTTTGAATCACCAGACTGCTCATATTAATGAGAATTTAATATTTGGCAACCACTCTGGAAAACAGTTTTGAAAATGTTTGTTAAGCTAATCACATAATTACCATGTAATCCACAAGTTGTATTCATGGTCATTCATTCTAGAAAAACACAAACTTATTTGCACAAAAAACTTGAGTGTTACAAATATGAGTTGTATTCTTAATAATAATATCATGAAACAATCCAGTGTAACTTGCTCAGCTATGAATAAACAATCTGTAATATATTAATGCTTAAAATACTACTCCACAATGAAATGAATGATAGATGTTAAAGTTCTGGTGACTCTCTGGGTATTATAAAGAGTGGAGCCATAACAGAGCCCTAGACTTTAGTAGGTCCAGCTATCTTAACACAACTAACTTCATGATGGAAGAATCATTCAAGCTGTAAATTCAGCATATAGACAGTACCACCTACCAAAACTAAACCAAAGGCCTAATCAAAATTTGTAGCTCTAGGAAAATCTATAGTTCTAGGAAAGTCTCCAAATGTACTAACCTTGCTTTTTGGCTTCTATAGTTCCATTTCTGGCTATTCTTCTTTACTGAAGTATGTTAACCCAGGACATGGTGTTTGTGCTTAAAAGCTCACCTTGAGAAAGGCTTGGGACTACAATGGGATCCTGAACACCAGGTGTAGTTACCAGCTGGCTAATAGAAAGTTTCTATTTTCTTAAACCCATGTGCTAGCAGTCTTCTCTGGTGAATACCCCACATTTCTGGAAGTCCCACCAAAATCCCAAAAACCAGTCCTTCTTGAGACAGAGGGGGTGAGGGAGGCTCAGCACAACCTGAGATGTTCTAGGTCTTTGATCAACCTCTAACACTTCAGAAGGAGTCTGACACCTCTATCCCAAAAGGAAATTAGAATTAGAAATGAATTAGAAAGTCACCTGATCTGTCATCTCTGGAGGTAAGTCTGGTTAAGGGCATTCTGTTTGGACACATAGGAGATACAACTGCTGATCTATGTGAGATGTCACTGGATTCCCTCTGTCTGTTCAAGTGTATGAATGTGTGATGGCCGCCCCTGGTTGTTGTTACTGGGTGTCTCTGTGTGTGTGTTTCTGTCAGTTTTTGTTTCCCTGGAGTGACCAGTGTGTTTCTCTGGTATGAGATCTCTGCCCCCTACCTTAAGAACTGTGGCCTCTCCTGTTGGGGACCCAAATCCTTTTGTCTCTGCCAGGTCACCCACAGACACCAAAATAATTTCCACCTGTCCCAGTCCAGGAATGCTTGCTTGTTTCATTGCTTGACTCAGGCTCACAATCACAGGTTTGTCCCTGTGTGGAGGTGGGAAGGGGCGAGCCTCTTATCGAGGGCCCCCTGTCATCGAAGTGGAACGCATCCAGGGAAGTAGAAATAATGCCCCCAGATAAGCATTCCCTCTGCTCTGCCTGCTCTGAGCAGTCCTGGGAAGGGTAAAAGTTCACCCAAGGCTGAGCCTAAAAGAAAAGAGAAAATTCCAGTCCTTTCTCTTTCATTTTAATGTCCCCTCTTCAAACAGTGATCTGTAAAACCTACCATTCTCTAGAAAAAAAGTAGAAAAACTGCCCCTGGGCAGGGCAGGGGGAAGTCACTGCCACGCCATGCAGCCTGGACAGAACAGATTCTCCCTTTTGTCTGACACTGGCTGACCAAGGAGACTTTAAACAATTTTCACTAGATACTTTTTAGGAAGATTAAAGACAGCTGCTAAAAAGATTTTCATTGTCACACAGCCCCAGGTTTAAAAAAAGAAGGAGGAAGAGGAGGAGGAGGAGAAGTAAAGTTATAAAAGTTAGAAAGAAATTTAAAGATATAAGTAGGTCCCAGTTGCTTGAGATAGCTCAAAGGGTATTTAACAACAGAGAACTGAGTGGGACAAGACCTTTTACATTAACTGAAAGCCACTGTCACCTCTGCTGATGAGATGCAGTTAGACTTATAGATACACAACAACACAATTTTGGTGCCTTACCCTCCATCAGAAAAATATCTCCTAGCTCCAAGTTCTGATTCCAATCAAAAGATACAGTTGGATTATCTTTCAGATGGACAACAATGATTTCCAGGTTGATGGGCAGAAACCATCACCCCAGGACTGGCCCAACACCAGAGTTCTATAGTTGTTCAACTAACCAGTTCAGCTACCTCCATCCAGATTATAAAATACCCAATGACCCTGGAAATAAAAGGGAAAATTGTAGGCCATATTACCTGGCTTGAAGAGAAAGGCATTCTGGTGCACTGCCAATCACCCTGGAATATTTGACTCCTGCCTGTGAAGAAACCTGTCATCTCTGATTCTCATGAATCTGATTCTTTTCAGAGAAACAGATACACTCTGAATTGGACCTGAAAGATGCATTGTTCAGCCTCCCATTTGCAGAGGTGAATCAACCATCTTTGCTTTTAAATAGATAGACCCAGTGAGAGGGTACAGAGGGCAACATTCCTGGACCAGGTTGCCTCAGGATTTAAAGACACAAAATGCAGACTTCCTGCCCTTCCATCAAAGGTTTCCTAGGAAAATAGATTATAAGAGGGCCACTGAGGAACTGCTGCAAGAGTTACAGAATTTGGGCTACAGAATATCAGCCAAGAAAGCCCAACTTTATTGAAAACTGCCAGCTGAGTAGAGGCCTCAGCAGCCTGTCTCAGAGTAAGATTGCTATCATCCTTCAGATCCCAACTCCAAAGACAGCCTAGTGAAGGATGTCCCCTTATGCTGATGCCTGCTATTCTGCCTTGTGGATTCAGGTGGATAATAGCAATATCACCAAGCCCCTGAGACTACATGGTGGGCATGTACTAATGGTTTGACTAAATATGCCTCTTCCGATGCTTTCCAAACTAAGTAAACAGGTTGATCAGGACTTAGAGGTATTAAAAAACAATTAGATACCCTTGAAGAAATGATCCTACAGTATTGAAAAGGCTTAGACTTATTTCTTATGAGATAAAGGAAACCATGTCTGGCTTTGGAAAAAATCTCTTGTTTCTGTGCTAATTGATCACGAGTAGTTTAAAAAAATCTCACCACTGTTGGAAAAATAAAAACTTCAAAAAGAGAAAGAGTCAAAGACATATATCAGATTATCGATATCAGTCTCTTCATCTCTTAGTACCCCTATCTAACTACCAAGGAGCTGGCCAGGCAATGTCTAAATGCTAACAAATCTGCTACCAGCACTGATTGGGCCTTTAATTCTCATTCTGATGGGATCAACAGCAGGCCCCTATATCTTAAACTATATGACCAATTATGTATCAGTTCAGTAAAATTAATGGTCCTTAGAGCAAGTTGAGACCACGATTTGACTCACTCACTAAGACCAATGGGGACTGTAACAGGCACCAGACCTTAGTAGACCCAGAGAACTTAGCACAACTGACACAAAGATGGAAGTACCATTCAGGCTGTAAAACTCAGCATACAGCACCACTGCTAAAACTAAACCAAAGACCTAGTCTATCAAACCCATAGTTCTAGAAAAATATCTAAATATACTAATCTTGTTTTTTGGGTTCTATAGTTCTGCTTCTGGCTAACTGTTCTTGTTAGCTGACGTATTTCAACCCAGGACACAGCTTTTGTGCTTAAAAGCTCACTGTGGGAAAGACACAAGGCTACAGTGGAATCCTGAACACCCAGCGTAGTTGCTGGCTGGCTAATAAAGACTTTGTATTGGCTAAAATCTATGTCCTAGCAGTCTTCACTGGTGAATATCTCACAACAAAACATGATATCATAAAAGATAACACATATATGGTATCCTCATAGAACATATTTAAAAACACAACATTTTACAAATGCAAGACATATTACTGGATACTTATGGGGTGAGGGATGAGAGAGAGCTGGTCACGGTTTAGAAAAGGAAGAAATAAGGGATTGCTGTGTTTGGCTGATTGCTATGTTTGTCCATCAACTGACTGCGATTGTGCGATTGTGTGTTTATTGAAAAAGTGATAAACATTGTATAGATCCCCCAAACACGAATACAAGTAAATGACAGTATGAATGATAGATACTTTATATCAAAATAAAGATGCCATTAGATACAATATACTATATCTTACAATATTACTCTTAAGAGAAACTTGAAATTTTCTTTGATGGTACCAAAGATTTAAACTTGGAAAAAAATTTTTTTCCAAGCCAAACTGTATCCAGCTTTATTAAAGATACTTTCCATAAACAATCATGGTTTTTCAGGCAGGACATGGGCAGACAGCCATTAACAGTATACAAGAACTTCCAAACTCCCTTCTTGTATAGACTACCAAAATCAGAAAGCCACTATAAAACCCAATGACCAGGCACAAAAAGCTGAAGGTGCTGGAGATGCCAAGTGAAATGCGTGCATTTTTGATAACTGTGTACTTCTGGTGACTGTACAATTCGATGCTTTGAAAAGGGGGGAGAGCTTAGAGTGAGGGCTGACAGTTCACATTGAGGATGTTTAACAACTTTTCACAAGCCGACCCTGACTTTCAGGAAACCAAAAGAACAGGGCAGAATTATCAATCTGAAGATCCACAATCTCTTATAAAAGGAACCGCCGCTCTTTTGAGGACATAATGATACCACTGCAAAGTCCAGATTCCCTGATAGACTGCAAAACCAATTTTGGGGGTCAGGTTCCAACAGGTCTCTGTTTTGAAGGGAGTTAAGTCTATGTTGATGGTCCAGGGGAGGAAGACACAGAAATGAATTTAGTTTCCCACACTAGGCCATGGTGGTCACATATGTCAACACCAGGCCGTTTCTCCTGAGAGCCAAGAGGAATCTTTCAATATTAGCAGGGAAAGATGTTTTCCAACATCAACCATCACCAATCCAGCTTGGGAGACATTTTGTTAGTGACACGTGTTCCTTTCCCCCCAAAACAATGAAGTGTTCTGTGTGCTAACAACAAATCTTAAAAAAAAAGTGAAACAAAATTCTGCATTTTTATAAAACTTGATAAAAATAGTATTTCAAATTGTACAGTCACCAGAAGTACACAGTTATCAAAAATGCACACATTTCACTTGGCATCTCCAGCACCTTCAGCTTTTTGTGCCTGGTCTGTTTTGTCATCTCCGTTCTCTGCAGGATTATTCGCATCCTTCCCGGCATCGGCTTTCCCCTTCTTCCCTTTGGGGACCTTCTCTCCCTTCTTTGCAGGGGCCTTTTTAGGCTTGGGCTCTGGCTTTGGAGGAGCAGGTTTAGCAGACAACCTTGCAGATCTTCTCTGTGGCTCTCACTTCACCTTGGCTTTATCTCCTTTAGTATCCCCTTCAGCCTTTCTTTTGGGCATGGCGGTGGCGGGGGATGTTGCTGCTGAAAGCTATTATTCTTTTCTTCTAATTCTGTATTAAAACATCTGGGTAAATTGTACATGAGATTCAAAATAAAATGAAATAAAAAATAATCTCATGGTGTTTGTTCACAAAACAGTGGATGACAAGCCCAAACTTCTAAATCATTCCACTTTTATTGTGCATTTAAAGGGAGATTTATTTCAAGTATAAAAGTATATTTCAGCCAGATACTGAGAAGACTATGTCAAATCCTACAGAGACAGTCCATTCTGTAAGAATTTCCTCAATAAATTTGTGTTAGGCATGCAGATTGATTATCTGGCTTCTAGTCGTTTCAAGTGTCCTCTGTTATATTTACAGGTAGCTGTAAGCTGTCAGTTGTTTGCTTGTGGAAATGTATAGTCTGTGGTGGTAATCTAATTGTACTGAAATATTATTTTGATTGTATGTTAATAAATAAAGTTGTCTGGGTGTCAGAGCTATTAGAGCCATAGCAAGAGTGTGGCGGTGGTGGCACACGCCTTTAATCCCATAGATATCTGTGTGTTCAGGGTCAGAGCTATTAGAGCCATAGCAAGAGTGTGGCGGTGGTGGCACATGCCTTTAATCCCATAAGATCTGTGTGTTCAGGGATACAGTTAGCATTGGAGACATATGCCTTTAAGACCTAGGGGGCTCTACATTCAGACAGTGACGAGGCAGTCATGTGTTTGGGTTTACAACCAATGAGAAGGCAGAACAACATACTATAAAAAAACGAACCGACAGGAAGTAGGCCTCTTTTCGCGAAGCTGGGACAGCAGGAGGAAGGGTGAGATTTTAGCTCTGAGCTCTGACCTCTCGGCTTTCTCTTTTACATTGTTTCTGTGTTTCTTATTTAATAAGACGGTTGGTTACATCAATAATAGTCAGTGGGTGTTCTTTTGGTCTACCTATGTAACAGGAAAATGTGAACTCAGCACTAAAGTTTTTGATTGATTTTTAGCTGTAACCTGCTCTTTCTTATAGCTACATGAGGTTTTGGTACGATCAAAAATGTTAGGAGGTAATTTCAAGTGTATTTGGCATCTTTTTCCAGAGTAGTTTAAGTCATTCAAGTGTGTCTTTCCCTGTGAACCACTCAAGCATAGTCTTGGCTGGGTTGTCAGGTTACATTTCCTTTCCTCAGCTGCTGCTCCTATGTAGCTATTTGAATTAAAGCTTAAACACATTAAAATCAAATCTTTTATCACAAGTGTCAAATTTCTATTTGCTCTATAACCAGTAATAAATGCAATGATATATCATATATCTATAACTGTTATGAACGCAATTATTTTTTAAGGATTATCACAGAGAAAGAATTGGCAAATGTATTAATGGTAGTTTATTTTTTTTTCTTATAGTTCTAGGCATTGAACCTAGGATCTTATGCATGTGGGACAGGTACTCTATCACTGAGTTAACTCTCTAGGCTTCTTTTTACTTATTATTTGAAGATGGGATCTTTATTTGTTCCTTTTCTGTCACTTAATCAAACACAATGACCATGGCAACTTATAGAAGGAAGAATTTATTTGGTTTATGGTTCCAGAAGGATATAAGTCAATCATGGTGGAAAGTCATGGCAGCAATCAGGCATCAGGAGCAAGAACCTTAAAGCTCACATCATTAATCAATGAGTCTTGAATGCATTCTGTAGCCAAAACAAGTCTCTAACATGTTAAGACCTCATGTCTCAATATGTAAATTATCTGGAATTATAGACCTCCACCACCAAGCCTGCTGAATATTTGTTAAGTAATTCAAGTGTTTTGCTCAGTATGACAGTACACATGACTACAAATGAAATGATGTCATTTATATCATTCTGTGCTTTGTTTTATTTAGACATTGTATTTATTCACTTAGCCCAGTCATAGGTATACGTGGCTCTGATATCAATACTTGTCATGAATGTGATAGTCTAGGTAAACCAGCTAAATTACTATTCTCTTATTTGTTAACTTTTAAAAATAATTTTTCTTCATCTGCTTTCAAATTGTGACCACAGAAACATGGAGGAAAGTTTTATTGTGTTGTTGTTTTGTTTCATTTGTTGAAGGACAATTTCATTGAAGTTTGAGAGAAAAACAGCAGGGCAAGTTGGAAAAAAATCTATGCTAGGAGAAGGAAGCTGTAAAGAGGAGAAAGGTTCATGTCTTTTGTAGTGAAGGTTTATGGGCACCTACAGTTGTAGCATGAATCTTAAACGTTCTTATTAATAAAAACAATCCCAGAGCCAGATATTGGGGTGAATTCTGGAAGATCAGAGAAGCAGAACAAGCCACAGCCATCTCACCTTGCCAATTCCTCAGCTGATCCTGTTTCCTCAGACTGGAAGCCTCTGTCCTCATCCAAATAGATCTCAGCTGAACTGCTACTCAAAAACCTAAAAGCTTAATCAGGATCTAGTTCCTCATCCTCATGCCTTAAATACCTTTCTGCTTCCTGCCATCACTTCCTGGGACTAAAGGCTCTTGTTACCGTGCCTAGCTGTTTCCTGGGTGGATTTGAACTCACAGAGATCCAGAGGGATCTCTGCCTCTGGAATGCTAAGATAAAAGGCATGTGTGTCACCATTTTCCGGCTTCTATATCTAGTGGCTGTTCTGTTCTCTGACCCCAGATAAGTTTATTAGGATGCACAATATTTTGGGGAACACAATATCACCACATACAGTAGTGTGGAAGAAGGGACTAGGGAAGGGATTCATAAAAAGAATGAGAAAGAAGGAAAAGTTAGATTTTCCAAGTTAGAACCGTGGGCATGCTTAGCATATCTACATCACAGAGGCTTAGGAAGGAACAGCATGGCTAATTTTTAATACTTGTTCTTAAAATAAATAATCCAACACTGCTAAACTTCAATTTTCAAAATTTGCGTGTACATAAGAAAAATGAGTTAGTCATGGCCCTTCTTCCCTGTTATCATACTGAATAATCAGGAGGGTATACAACCTTACAAATCATCTAGATGTTGTCTTTCCCGCTGTTATTTCTGTTCATGTTTCTCTCAGCAAAAACCATGGGGGGGATCATCTCTACATTTTATGTCCTGTTTATTGTAAAGTTTATCAGATGCATAAGTTTGCAGAAAGGTTTGGCTGTTATTTTTTTTTACTTTAAACTTATAGTTTGCTTAGGGGTCAGGAGTATCTTAGCAAAGATTGTGGAGGAAGGGGTTTGGATATAGCAAGATTATCAGAAGTTGGGTGCTGTCTATTCATTTGTAGCTGGACATAAACTTGCCCAAGGGAACTTTAAACAAATCATCAGATTTTATTTCTTATATTTATTTACCTATTACCTAATTTGGAGACTCTCAATCATAACTTTGTTGCAAATTTTTCTTTTTCTAATACTTTAAATCACGTGTAAGTGGAATTGACTCAGCTTGTGATATTTTTCTCTGTACTTTTGATGTGAGCCTGACAGAAGCAAGGTTTTTCTTTTTTCGTTTTTTTTTCTCTTGTTTTGTTTTTTTTTTTTTCAAGACAGGGTTTCCCTGTTTAGCTTTGTGCCTTTTCTGGAACTCACTTGGTAGCCCAGGCTGGCCTTGAACTCACAGAGATCCTCCTGGCTCTGCCTCCCAAGTGCTGGGATCAAAGGTGTGCACCACCACCACCTGGCTGAAACAAGGTTTTTCTAAATCCAAATTTCATTTTTCAATTATTTTTCTTCTAGATAACTACCATGAGCTTTTAAAAGCTTTTAAAATTTATTGTCTTGAAATGACATATACAAGCTAAGGAATTTGTTCTTATTTTGTTTTACATATGGTCTTTACTTGTAAGTAAATGGTGGTCACTCCTTGAGCATGCATTTTTGGGATTTGACAAGCACATATGCTCATGTGAACACTGCCACAAAATCAAGATATAGACCCATTTGATACACTTTTCCTGAAGAGAAAAATGTCTCCTTAGTGTTCATCCCAAATAAGGCATCAAAACATACTAAAGAAATTCTTCCATCCAAGTTATTGTGTGACAAAACTTTTCCTGGAGAGAAACAACACACATCTACTCACCCCAGATAAGGAGCCCAGGATAGGCCAAAGTACAGAGACCACCAAAATCCAACTTGGTGGACCATGTATTTTATTGAAGTTACTTACAGAAATATGGCTAAAGGGTACTTACAGGAGACTCAAAGGCAGCTACATCATTAATGTCCACCCCAGCACAGGCGACAGGTCAAAATAGCTGGGAACCTGGATGGAGCACAATACCCACCCTGCAAGAAGATCAATAGGTTGGAGAGTGTCCTTTCCAAGTGATTCAGTTGGTCTAAAACTATTGGAAGCAGCTGTGGTAGTTTGAATGTATTTGGCTCCCAAAAGTTCATAGGGAGTGGCACTGTTAGGAAGTGTGGCCTTGTTGGAGGAAGTATGGTCTTGTTGGAGAAGGCTGGATGGCTCATGCTTTTAATCCAGACCTTGAGGCTGGAGGGCACACCTCAAATCTGGGCCACACCTGCTTGTTGGAAGTATGTCACTGTGGAGGCAGGCTTTGAGATCTTTTTCTCAAGCTTCACTGGGTGTGACAGTCAACTTCCTGTTGCTTGCAAGATGTAGCACTCTCAACATTTCTGATGCATAGCAAAAGCACTAGATAGCAGCTCACTGCTACTTTAAACATTGCTTCTGAGGACAAGATGTTATGCAGGAATACTTAAGCAATTATGAATATTTGCCTTTCAGTTACAAATCATCTGAACTATAAGTTTAATAATGGGAATAAAAATTTTGTATACAATGTGTTCCTATCACTTATAAAATAGGCTTACTACTTCACCTGAATGGAATATAAATGGTATAAAGCACCATAAAGGAGCATAAGAAAAAACACCACAGGAATTTCCATACCACACCTGCATGTATCACTATCAGCAGATTGACATTTTTCTTAACATACATTAATAGAGATTTTTGTACATACTATAATTCTATTTGTTTAAAAAAGCCCTTAATCATACATAGAAATTATCTTTGTACTATACTTTCATATCTAAATGTTTATCTTTGATGGTTTTATATTTTTCTATTTTATGGAGTAATCTACTTCTATCATTTCTATATATTTAGTGTCATTCTAATGTGACAGTATCTTTTCATTGCTATTTGTTTCATAGTTGTCTATGTATTTCTCATGTGAATAATTTTTTTGAACTTGTAGGAAATACATGTGAACAGACATTAACGATGAAATATTTAAATTTATTCTTATGTAAGGCATGTGGTATATGTCTAGTAATATTTGTTCTCTAAATCTTTCTTGATAACCTCATGTTATTTATTGAATAACATTCAGCATCTACAGTGTCTTTTTTATATGATCCTTTATAATACACTAAAGCCTGTTACATGCTTAGGTCTATATTTGAATCTGAATTAATTATGTACATTTGATCTCTTAGACTATTTCATTAGTGGGTTTCATTTTTAACTTTAAATTACAACAACTTTATGATGATCCTTCACTTTGTATAGAAATTTCTTCATACCAGTCATTAATTGTACAGAGTTCTTGACTCTTCTCATCCATTGAGTTGTCTAAATTTTATAACATTTTTACCATTTTAAGAAATGAAAGAGGGCCTGGAGAGATGGCTCAGTGGTTAAGAATACTGAATATTCTTGAATCTAGGTTCAATTCCCAGCACCCACATGGCAGCTTACAACTGTCTATAATTCCAGTTCTAGGGTACCCAACACCCATGGCAAAACACTGATGTACATTTTAAAAAAAAGACAAGAAATGAAAGGTGCTTTGTAGTAATTAGTTGAGATGGCCTTAAATACTCAATTTTGGCGAAACTAGTATTTTTAAGAAATTTGGATTCCTGTTTTAAAAAGTCTGCAATATTTTTACACTATTCATTTTAATGAACTATTGTTGATGTAACTGAAAATTACTTGATCTTTTTCTATTTCTTCTACCATGTAGGTTTTGTTGTTGTTGTTGTTTTTGCCTTTCAAGACAGGGTTGCCTGTCCTGGATCTCGCTCTGTAGACCAGGCTTTGCCTTCGAACTCACAGAGATCCGCCTGGTTCTGCCTCCCTAGTGCTGGGATTAAAGGCATGTGCCACCACTGCCTTGATCTTGATCTTATTTCTACATCTAGGGAAATCTTGATACTGTTTTAGTATTATTGTGTCAGTTGAAGAAATAAGGCAATCTCTACCAAAGTTGTATCCCTGATCTATTGGTCCATCTTCTACTCAAATACACCCACATTACTTTTGCAAAAGGTACATGCAGACATTTCTCTCAAATCGTCCTTCCTAATAAAATTTACTACAATATTGTATACTACTGATGCTTTTTATGATTTATAGGTAACCTTTTACTGCCCACTGAGTGTTTTCAGTAACTAATCATGTAATGTGGTAAACTTTAACTCTGAATATATATTCTAGAATACTGTGGTTTTGCTAAATGGGTGAGCTGTCAAACTGCGTGCTGTCAAACTGCCTTCTAAATATATGTTTATATACATTGACTTGGGCTGTTCCAATCTTTGTAAAAGAAGCTTCTTTCTGCAATTGTGGGGTCTCCCTTTCCCTCAAGGGTCATTAGTCACCATCCACGAGGGCATAGGGAGCAGAAGCAGTGAGCAGGGTTCTGACGGCTCTGAGCATGACAAAAATAACTTCTGGAAGTTAACTAAAGAAAAACAGCACAGTTTATTGAAACAATGGGGCTAGTTTATATAGCCTGAGTCTGGGGGAGGGGAAGACAGACAAATAAGGGAGAGAATATACCTAAGTTGCATACACGGACTTAATTGAGGACAGACAAACATTAATGACATGCTAATTCAAATACCAGAGCATGTGGGAAGAAAGCGGGAAACTGATGTGTTATGTCATACAGCCTTTGCATGGAACTATGTGCAGAGTTATCCTCCAAATAAGGTCAGGCATCTGTGCTTAGCAACACTCTCCAATTAAGGTTTAGGCAGAGAAGAGGAATCCCTGATGAGAAAGAGAGCTATCTGGATATGGTGGACTGTAACCTTCATAGCACAGTTTCTAATATTCAGTGGGCAGCAATGAGAGACTCAGAACTAGTCATATAATAAGAAGTGACTGTTGAGTGCTTAGCCCTTAATGGGACACCTAAATCACCCCAGCAAAGCTCAAGGAGCATCGCATAAGAAAAGACAGAAAGAATGTAGAAGCTGGAGGATAGAAAGAGTGCTATAAAATCCTATTTTCTGGATATAACATGACTGTTATTAACCCATGAACTCAAAGCAGTAATGGCTACCTGCACAAAACTGAGCCCATTATCATTCCAGCATGGACAGGGAAAAAGGTTCATAAGACCCCACTCCTCCTTGAGGAGCTATAAGCAGTTTAGCTTGCTACAGGAAAAACAAGCATATTCCTCAGCACTGGAGCCACTGGTACATTGCCCTGTTCAAATAAATAGGTACATCGAATCATGCAGGCAACCATAATTAAATGCCATAGGCTATAAACAAATTTTAAAAGACATGAAAGTAGGAAGGAACTTGATTGGATGAAGAGGGGTTCAGTAGGAAGGAGAAAAAATAATAGAGGATAATGAGAGTATCGAAGTACATTGTGTGCCTATGTGTGTATGAAATTCTAAAGAATAAATAATTTTTTTAGAGAAGGACACTGGAGAAAGCAAGGTGTCTCACCAAGTAAAGGCATTTGACCTAGGCAAAGGGGCCTGAGTAGTCCCATAACTTCCATACACATACTGTGGATCAAAACTACACACACACACACACACACACACACACACACACACACACTTAATAAATGTAAAAAGAACAATATATACATAAAAACAAAAGTCACAGCCTCTGTATTGTTATGTGTCTCATTACTATGAAAAAGTACCTGCCAAGAGCAATTTAAAAGAAGGGTTTATTTCAGCTTACAGTTCCAGGTGATACAATCCATCGTAACACAGAAGGTACAGAAGTAGGAATAGGAAGCAGTTGATCACATTGTGTTTACAGTCAGGAATCAGAGGGTCATGATGCTTGTGCTTAGCTCTGTTTCTCCTTTCCATTGAGCCCAGGACTCATCCTATTAATTGAAGGGATAGAACTGCCCACATTTAGGATAGTTTTTTCACTTCAGTAAACCTAATCTAGATAATTTCTCACAGAAAGGCCCAGCGATTTGTTTATGTGGTAATTCTAGAGCTTATCAAATTGAAAATCAAGGTTAACTGTCACATTTTCATATCACACATGCTTGTAAGCATGATTTTTTGCTGCTGCATACTTATTTCTTGAAAAAATTCTTAGAGTTTCCAGACTATGCCTCAAGATCATCAGTTTCATGTACATCTACACACTTTTCTCTTTTCCATGTGTCAGAATCCCATTTTTACTCTTGCTGTCAATTTAGAAACTAGACAAGCCTGCAAATTCAAATTTTCATTGTAATTCAGGAAGTCACATACTTAAGTGCTATGCTTGATTTTTAGCAACATCGGCCCTGTGACTACAAGAAATAAGAGCTTCTTTTTGGACTGTTGTGGAAGCTCCTTGATTTATGGACTATCACTTGAGCTGGGATTTAACAATCTTTGAACTTGTCTTTTTCTCTTTGTGAACACTCAAGTGGATTAAATAGAATCTATCCCACAGGCCAGTTGTTTAGTCATCATTACTGTCATAGTAACCAAGTAAAGCAACTGCTCAGGCCCACGTTTCAGTTGACATTTCATCACACTCAACCACAATGATAGCTTGTTTAATTCTGAGGCAATTGTGTAATCTGTTTTACAAGCATTGATTTTTTTTTTCCACTGGAAAGGGCTGAGCTCTGTGATTAGGCCCAAAACATGACCAAACTAATAGCCTATGTTTGATAGTTTATCTCCTGGGACAAGTCTCACTAAATATGTAACCATCAGTCCTGAACTGAAAGAAAGAAAAAAAAAGAAACTCTGAAATGCTATGTATTTTGCATTCAAGATGCAAAACAATCTACACAATGTTTAAAAACAAGGCACTGTGGTTAGTACAGCATATTTGCATTTGTAATTCTTTACCAATTATATTGACCATACTGTAATTAGAATTGAAAAACTTAATAAAAACAAATTATTAACTATAATATAGCCAGACTATAAGCATCAGGAGATATTGGGTAGTAAAGCTGACTCTAAAGAATATTAAAAATAGCAGATGTAAAGGGTATTCATTCTACTTCTAAGATAAAGCACCCTAGGTCTCCTTCCTTAGCCCTCAACACCCTGCACTGAGATCTATCGTATTCATATATTTCAACTGAATGACATAGATGTGGCTCTGGTAACATAATAGTAGAACCTTCTAGAAAGCATTCCTGTAGGATAAGGCAAAAGATTGATCATGGAGACATGTTTAATCAGATACACTGTTTTTCAACTCATTGAGGAAAGCATCCAGGGTAAGTTATTTACTGTGGGATGCTGTTGGCCACTGCTTACTGCAAGAAACAGGCACTGGTGAAAAGGGGCTAAGCAAGAAAAGCCCAGTGTCAGAGAAAGCTCAGCATGCTGCTGTAGACTGCCTAGTCAGTGCATAGGAACTCCAAATCAAAATGTCCTTCCTCTTACAGAATATCTCTAGTAGCCTCCACTGAGAAATATCTGTGGCAAAGAAAAAAAGTTAAAATGGCCACACTCTTTCTAAAATGACAGTCTAAAATTAGGGTTAATAATCTAATAATTATGATAAGGGTGAAAGGATGAATGGCACTGGTTGGTTGGCGGAAGAGTCACGGGCCATGTTGACCAGAGTTAGAATGGGCTTTATTAGAAAGAAGAGGGGATAGGAGGGAGAAGCCAGGCCTGGCAGGGGAGGGAAACAGGGCAGAGCAGACAGCAGAGAGGAAACAGAAAAAGAGGGTGGGGATCCATGTCCAGCTTTTTAAGGCAGAGATTGTGTGACCACTTGGCAGTCGCCCATGCCCCCAGATGATGTAAGACATTAGACCCGGAAGAGTGAGAGCAGGATCCTAACGAAGGGTATGTAGTATAGAAACAATTACCAGTGTAAATATTTTCTTCTTGTAGAGTTTGCATTTAAACATTGTTTTTTCTTTTTATATGTTATAGAAGTTTAAATTTAGACGCCTCTTTCTTTATGATTTATGGTAGCTTCAGTGTTTAAAAAGATTTCACTTACCCCAAAACTACAAACTTTTCTCTAAATTGCCTCTATATTGATAATTATTCTGATGCATGTGTTAGATTTAATCTCTACAGACTATTTCAGTACTTAGATTTTCACTTTCTTCATTTCCATTATGTAATTAATACATAATAAAACTTACCTAATACAATTAATATAATAACTAGATAGGTTTTACTTGAAATGGTTGTTTGGTGCATAGTAAGGGTTACTACTGAGTATTGAATGCAGTTTCTAGCAAGAAATTTTATTAATACTAGCATTTAATATTGTAACATGTGTATATAAACTTATACTTTATGTTGCTACTTAAAATAATAACATGTGATTATAATTTGTTACTAAATATAATTATTTTGTGCTCAGTTGTTTTATAATTGATTTCAAAATGTTTAATTTTCCTGATTGGATGTCTGTATTTTTACTTTAATAAAAGGCTAAAACAATATCATGTATTACAAAGAAAATTGTGAAGTTATTTTTCATATTTATAATTGTGACCAATCTCAAAGCTTACAATAATCTGTTTTTAACAATATTTTTTTAAAAATTATTTATTCTTCTCTTATATGGCACATCCTACCACAGCTGCTCCTCCTCTACTCTTCCTAGCTTCCCCTCCCCCATATCCAATGTCTCCACTCCCCACCCCCTACCCATGGCTCCCCCAAGAAAAGAGCAGACATCCCAGGGACATAAACTGAACACAGCACAACATAATACAATAAGACCAGGCATAAACCCTCACATAAAGGCTGAGCAAGGCAACCCAGTAGGAGGGAAAGGGTCCCAAGAGCAGGCAAAAGAGTCAGAGGTGCCCCCACTCCTACTGTCAGGAGTCCCCCCCACACCAACTCCAAGCCAACAACCATAACATATATGCAGAGGACCTATAACAGACCCATGCAGGCTCAATGATTGCCATTTTAGTTTCTGTGAGGTCCCATGAACCCTGCTTAATTGATTCCATGGACTGTATTCTCCATGTCCTCAACCCCTCTGGATACCACAATTCCTCCTCCCCTTCTGCCAATGGGTTCCCCAAGTGTGGAAGCCCACAAAGGTTTTCTAGTGAGAGCTGAGCTTGCTTTACCCAGAAAGGCTGCAATAGAGGTTTGCTTCTTTTTTTTTTGGGGGGGGGGTCCGAGACAGGGTTTCTCTGTGTAGTTTTGGTGCCCGTCCTGGATTTTGCTCTGTAGACCAGGCTGGCCTTGAACTCACAAAGGTCCTCCTGGCTCTGCCTCCCAAGTGCTGGGATTAAAGGCGTGCACCACCACTGTGCAGCTAGATTGCTTGATTACTATGTGTATGGTTACCAGGTGATTGGAAAGTGTCTGCACTTGGTTGTGATGGGGAGAGGTCTTTTGCTCCACCCAGTGGCATTCCTGAAAATAGCCCTTTAGAAGAGACAAGAGGGGCCAGTGGATAAGGATCTTCCCCCCAGGCTATCCTCTGTTTCTATCTGTTTCTCTTCCCTCTATCCTTCTATCTACATCTCTTATCCATCACTCCTCAAGAGTACCCTAGGATAAAATGTGGGAGCTGCTCTCTAAGCTGGTCTCCCACACCCAAGCTCCAAGGAGATGGACCCAATGGATACCTGCAACCTGGGCTCTTTCTCTGTGCAATGTTCGGCTGTGGGTCTCTGCCTCTGTGCCCACAGGCTTCGAGAGGCATCCTCTCTCAGATGACAGCTGGACTAGGCACCTAAGCGTACAGCAGAATATCATAAGGAATCATTTCATTGACTTTTGTTTTGCTTTGTTTTGTTTCTTTATCAGTCATGACTGTCTCTACCTTAGGTTCCTGTGCTCTTCAGCCTCTGATTTCTGGTCATCCAGGTATTATCAGGCATGGGCTTTAATAACATAGAGTGGGCCTCAAATTAGAACAGTCATTAGTTGGGAACTCTCAGAATATCTTTGCCACCATCTTTCCCCAACACATCTTGCAGGCAGGACAGATTGTAGATTGAAAGTTTTGTGGCTGAGTTGGTGTCCCAGTCTCACTACTGGAAGCCTTGACTGGTTACAGAAAATGGACTGTTCAGGCTCCATTTCCTCCATTACTGGGAGGCCTTGATACATTAACCTTGTAGATTCCAAGGAGTTTCCACCACACTAAGTTTCCATATGCCACCCCCATTGCCCTCCAATTCCATTGTCTCTCTCAATACTCTTTCCTGACATCCCTCCCCATTCACCTGATCCCTCCTATTTGCATCCCAACTGCCTCCAGTCAATCCACAATATCTATTCAATTTACCCTTTCCAGGAAGATCCATGTACCCCCCCCCCTAAAAACCTCCTCTTTACCTAACCCTGCTGGGTGTATGGATTTTAGGTTAGTAATCATTCATTTAAGGCTAATATCCACTAAGTAAATATATATCATATTTGTCTTTCTGGGTCTGGATTACCTCGCTCAGGAGGATTTTTTTCTAGTTCCATCCATTTACCTACAAATTTCATGATGCCATTTTTTTAAATAGCTGAAGAATACTCTGCTGTGCAAATGTACCACACTGTTTTTATTCATTATTTGGATGAGGTACATCTAGGTTGTTTCCAGTTTCTGGCTATTATAAATAAACCCACAACGAACATGGTTGAGCAAGTGCTATGGTAGGAAGGATCATCCTTTGTATATATGTATAAGAGTGGTATAGCTGGGTATTGAGGTATCAATTCCCAACTTTCTGAGGAACCAGCATATTGATTTCCATAGTGGCTATACAAGTTTGCGCTACTACCTGCAATAGAGGAATGTTCCCCTTACTCTACCTCTTCGCCTGCATGAGCTGTCACTTGTGTTATTGATATTAGGCATTCTGACAGGTGTAAGATGGAGTCTTAAAGTAGTTTTGATTTGCATTTCTTTGGTGGCTAAGAATGTCGAACATTTCTTTAAGTGCTTTTCAGCCCTTTGAGATTCTCCTATTGAGAATTCTCCATTTAGATGTATACCTCATATTTTAATTGGATTGTTTGGTTTGTTGATGTCTAGTTTCTTGAGTTCTTTATACATTTGAATATTAGCTATCTATTGGATGCAGAGTTGGTGAAAATATTTTCCCATTTGGTAGGCTGCCATTTTTTCCTAATGATAGTGTCCTTTGACTTTCAGAGTTTTCAGTTTCCTGAGCTACCATTTAGTAATTGCTGATAATAATGCCTAATGTATGCAGGAAATTGTCTCCTGTTCCAATGCATTCAAGGTTTTCCCCACTTCTCTTCTATCTGGTACAGTGTTTCTGGATTTATGTTGAAGTCTTTGATCTACTTGGACTTGAGTTTTGTTCAGGGTGATAAATATGAATCTATTTGCATTCTTCTACACACTGACATCCAGTTATGCCAGCACCATTGTTGAAGATGTTTTCTTTCTTGTATTGTGCATTTCTGGCTTCTTTATTAAAAATCAGATATCTGTTTGGATTTATGTCTGGGTCTTTGACATGATGCTGTTCATCAATGTGTCTGTTTTTATGCCAATACTATGTGGTTTTTATTACTATAGCTCTGCAGTACAGCTTGAAATCAGGGATGGTGATATCTCTGGAAGTTCTAATATTGTTCAGGAATGTTTTTACCTGTCATAAATTTTTTGTTTCTCGGTATGAAGCTGAGTAATGTCCTTTCAAGATCTATAAAGAATTGTATTGGGATTAGGATGGTGATTGCATTGAATCTGTAGATGGCTTTTGGTAGGATGGCCATTTTTAATTTGTTAATCCAAATGATCCATGAACATGGGAATATTTTCATCATCTGATAAACTCTTTAATTTATTTCTTTAAATCCTTGAAGTTTTTGTAATTCAAGGCTTCACTTGCTTGGTTAGAGTTACCCCACGATATTTTATATTATTTGTGGCTGATGTGAAGGGAGTTGTTTTTCTGATTTCTTTCTCCGTCCTTTTCTCATTTGTATATAGAAGGACTACTGATTGTTTTGAGTTAATGCTGCATCTAGCCACTTCACTAAAGGTGTGTATCAGCTGTAGCAGTTCCCTGGTGGAATTTAGAGTCACATGTATACAATCATATCATCTGCAAATAATGATACTTTGACTTCCTGGTTTCCAATTTGCATCCCTTGATGTCTTTCAGTTTTCTTATTGCTCTAGCTAAAACTTCAAGTACTATAGTACTATATTGAATATAGTACTATAGTACTTGAATATAGGAGAGAGTGGATATCCTTGTCTTGTTCCTGACTTTAGTGGGATTGCTTTGAATGAATCTCTGTTTAACTTGATGTTGGTTATAAGCTTGCTGTAAATTGTCTTTATTATGTTTAGGTGTGTTCTGTGTATCCTTAATCTCTTCAAGACTTTTTATCATGAAGGGGTTTTGGATTTTGTCAAAGGTTTTTTTTTTCATCATCTAATGAAATTATCATGTATTTTATTTTCTTTCAGTTTTTTAATATGGTGGATTACCTGGAGTCATTTTCATATATTGAACCATCCCTGCATCTCTCGCACAAAGCCTACTTGATCATGGTGAATGATCTTTTTGATGTGTTCTTGGATTCCTTTTGCCAATATTTTATTGAGTATTTTGCTTCTATGTTCATAGGGAAATTGGTCTGTAATTTTCTTTCTTTGTTGAATCTTTATGTTGTTTTGTTATCAGAGTGACTTTGGCCTTATAAAATGAATTGGGCAATGTTCCTTCTCTTTCTATTTTGTGAAATGATTTGAGGAGTATGGCCACTACCTCTTGAAAGTTTAATAGAATTCTGGCAGAACATCATCAGCCCCCCCCTTTTGATTGGGAGACTTTTAGTAAGTACTTTTATTTCCTTTGGGATTATAGGGATATTTAATTTTGTTTATCTGATATTTATTTAACTTTGGTTAAGTGGTATCTATCAAGAAAATTATCCATTTCTTTTAGGTTTTGCAATAGTGTGGAGTACAAGTTTTTAAAGTATGACCTGATGATTCTTTGAATGTCCATGGTGTCTGTCATTATCTCCTCATTTTCATTTATGATTTTGTTGGTTTATATATTCTATCTCTGTCTTTTAGTTAATTGGTTAAGCGTTTATCTATATTGTCGATTTTCTCAATGAATCAACTATTTGTTTCATTGATTGTATTGTTCTCTTTGTTTCTATTTTATTGATTTCAACCCTGAGATTCATTATTTCCTAAGGTCTACTCCTCTTGGGCATGCTTATTTCTTTTTGTTCTAGAGCTTTTAGGTGTGCTGTTAAGTTGCTAGTATGAGATCTCTCCAACTTCTTTATGAAGTTACTTGCTGCTATGAACTTTCCTCTTAGCATCACTTTCCTTGTGTTCCATAAGCTAGGGTATGGTATGTAATGATTTTTGTTGAATTCTAGGAAGTCTTTAATTTATTTCTTTATTTCTGTCTTGATCTAATTTTCATTCAATTTGTTCAGTTTCCATGAGTTTGTAGGCTTTTTGTTGTTGTTGAAACCTAGCTATCTGTGGTGGTCTGAAAGGATGCAGGAGGTTATTTTAATGCTCTTATATCTGTGCAGACTTGCTTTGTGACTTAGTATGTAGTCAGCTTTTGAGAAAGTTCTGCAAGGTGCTGAGAATAGAGTCTATTATTTTGTCAGTGGTTAAAATGTTCTGTATATATCTCACAGGTTCATTTGAGTCATAGTGTCTGTTAGTTCCATTATTTCTTTGTTCAGTTTCCGTGTGGATGATCTGTCCATTGGTGACAGTGTGAAGTCTCCCACTATCAATGTGTGAGTGTCAATGTGTGATTTAAGCTTCAGTAATTTTTTTTCTTACAAATGTGGGTGCAGTTTCATTTGGAGCACAGATGTTAAGAATTGAAGGATCGTTTTGGTAAATCTTTCCTTTGATGAGTACAAAATACCCTCCACTCCCTCTTTTGACTAATTTTTGGTTTGAAGTCTATTTTGTTAGACATTAGAATGGCTACACCAGCTTGCTTCTTACTTCCATTTGCTTGGGGCATCTTCTTCCAACTCTTTATTCTGAGGTAATGTCTGTCTTCGATGTTGAGGTGTGTTTCTTTCATACAGCAAAAGGATGAATTTTGTTTTTGCATCGATTCTGTTAGTCTGTGACTTTTTATTGTGAAATTGAGTCTTATTGATATTGAGAGATATCAATTACCAATGATTGTTAATTCCTTTTATTTTGTTGTTCTTGGGGCGGTGGTGGTGGTGTGGTGGTATGGGTATGTAGTATATGTGTGTCTCCCTTCTTTTGGTTTTGGTGGTGTGGGATTATTTCCTTTGTTTTCATGGGTGTAGTTAGCCTCCTTTGGTTGGAATTTTTCTTTTGGTAGCTTCTGTATGGCTGGGTTTGTGGACAGATTTTGTTTAAATTTGAGTTTGTCATAGAATATCTTGTATTCGCCATCTACAAAGATTTAAAATTTTGCTGAGTATCATAGTCTGGGCTGCCATCTGTGGTTTCTTAGAATCCATAGGATCTCTGTGCAGGCCCTCCTGACTTTTAGAGTCTCCATTGAGAAATCGGTACAATTCTATTAGATCTTCCTTTATATGTTACTTGCTCTTTTTCCCTTGTAGCTTTTAATATTCTCTATTTGTTCTGTATGTTTAGTGTTTTTGTTGTTATGATGAGGGAAATTTTTTCTGGTCCAATATACTTGGTGTTCTATAAGTTCTTTATACCTTTAAACATCTCCTTCTTTAGGTTAGGAAAATGTTCTTCAATGATTTTGTTGAAAATATTTTATAGGCCTTTGAGCTTGGAGTCTTCTTTGTCTCTGATTCCTATCATTCTCTGTGAAAAGGTCTGGTCTTTCATGATGTCTTGGATTTTCTGAATGTTGTGTATGAGGAAATTTTTAGGTTTAACATATTCTTTGACTAATGTATCTATTTGTCCCATAATATCTTCAGTGTCTGAGATTCTCACTTCCATGTCTTGTATTCTGTTGTAAAGCTTTCCTCTGTAGTTCTGCTTCCCTAGAATTTCCATCAGTTTGTGTTTTTTTACTGCTCCTATTTCCATTTTCAGGTCTTGAGCAGTTTATTCATTGCTTCCGTTGTTTTCTTTTCTTTCTTTTTTTGGCTTACTTTAAGGGACTTATTCATTTCCTCCATTTTTGTTTTGGTTACCTATTCTTCAATTTCTTTTAGGGATTCATTCATTTTCCTCTTTAAGAACCTCTATTATCTTCATAAAATTGGGCTTAAGATCTTTTTATTGTGCTTCAGCTATGTTGGAATATTCAGGACTTGGTGGGCTCTGTGGTGAAATATTGCATTGGGTATTGTTGTTTGTGTTCTTCTTAAGCTGGCATGTAGACTTCTGGGTTTGTGGTGACTTGTAGTTGAATATTATTTTAAAGTGTGTTACTTTTGTTTATGTTGCAGTTGTTTAACTCTGTGAATCTGTGTTACTGTGCCTGTCTCAAACACCTGATGGTCTAATAAAGAGCTGAATGGTTAATAGCAAGGCTAGAGAAAGGATAGGCGAAGCTGGCAAGCAGAGAGAATATACAGAAAGAGAAATCTGGGAAGAGAGATCTAGGAACAAGAGAGAAGGAGGAGGATGTCAGGGGCCAGCCACCCAGCCACTCAGCTACACAGCAAGCCACAGAGAAAAAGTAAGATTTGCAGAAGTAAGAGAATAGGAAAAGCCCAGAGGCAAAAGGTAGATGGGATAAGTTGAGTTAAGATAAGCCAAGCTAAGGCCAGGCAATAATAATTAAGAATAAGCCTCTTTGTGATTTATTTGGGAGCTGGGTGGCAGGCCCCCTAAAAGAGCCAAAATAGTAAAGATCAAACAACAACAGTGACTATTGGTCTAGGTGCTGATTTCTGAGTTTGTCTTTGTTGGATGGGTGTTTTGTTCCTTAGTTTCTGTTTTCTCTTTTGTCTTCTGGCTGGTGTGGCCTGTGATTGTTCAGGGGGGCTTCATCTGAGTTGGGGGCTGGACTTCTGGCTGCCTGTGTAGTCTTTGGTCCAGCAGGGCATCTCTGCCTGAGTTTGGGCTGGGACAAGGCAAGACAAGGAGGGGCGGTGAATTTGGGATGAGGTGGGGGGGGCACTGAGAGAGTGGGGGTCTACAGGCAGGTGGCCTACTTTGAGTTCTGGTAGCCAAAGTGGACTCTGGTTGAGCAGGTGGTCTCTGCTCAAGTTGGGGGCTGGGACAGGGCAACAAAGAGATGGGAAGACTGGGGATATTGTGGGACATCACTGAAACAGCAAGGGATATCTGCTGGCTGGAGGCCTACCTGGAATTCTGGTGGCTGGTTTGGCCTCTGGTCAAACAGGGAGCCTTCACTCGAGTTCTGATTTTAAGAATTTTATCCAATCCATGCCCTATTACATATAATCACAATTCTTGAATAACATAATTTTATTATAAAATTTTAAGCACTTTGTGCTCTCTGATACATTTTTTTTTAGATTTTTCATTGGCAACAACAAAAAATAATGTATTAAATTACTCGGTGTATTGGAATTTGAGATGTCAACTAGTTTATGCTGAAGTTCCCAGTTATTCAATACTAATCTAAATGTTGATATACTAGTAGTTTTTAGATGTGGTTTAAATCTGTGCTCAGTTAATTTTTAGAAAGGTGGATTATCTTATCCAGGATAATTGAAGATTGCCTGGATATAGTCAGTTGAGACAGAGGTGGGGCTTACTTGGAGAGGAATCTATTTTTTGTGTGTATTGAAGCAGTTTTTGTCTGAGAATTTCAGCCTGTCTTTCCTGTGAGCCAGCTGTATGGATTTCAGACTCACCTAACTAATTGTCAAAATGATGCAAGCTGGTATATAGATGAAATTTTAAATGGTCTTGGGAGGGGTAATGAAGGGCAAGGGTCGGGAGAAAGAGAACTTAGGGGAGCGTGACGTCCCAGCTGGATCAGGAACATAGAGGGAGAACAAGGAAAGAGATAGCATGATAAATGATGACCCCATGGGAATAGGAAGAAACAAAGTGCTAGAGAGGTCCCCAGAAATCCACAAAGATACCTCCACAATAGACTATTGGCAATGGTCAAGAGGGTGCCTGAGCTGACCTACTCTGGTAATCAGATAGCCAAACATCCGAACTGTCATGATAGAACTCTCATCCAGTGTCTGATGGAAGCAGATGCAGAGATCCACAGCCAAGCCCCAGGTGGAGCTCCAGGAGTCCAATCGGCAAGAGAGAGAGAGAGGAGGGATTGTATGGATGAGAGATATTGAAACCATGATTGGAAAAAGCACAGGGCCAAATAGCCAAACTAGTGGAAACACATGAACTATGAACCCAATAACTGAGGAGCCCCCAACTGGATCAGGCCCTCTGGCTACGTGAGACAATGGATGAGCTTGAACTATTTAGGAGGCCCCCAGGCAGTGGGACCAGGACCTTTCCTTAGTGCATGAGCTGGCTTTTTGGAGTCTGGGGCCTATGCTGAGACACTTTGTTCAGCCTTGGTGAAGGGAGGAGGGGACTGGACCTGCCTCAACTGAATCTACCAGGCTGAGCTGAATCCCCAGGGGAGTTGCCTTGGAGCAGGTGAGAATGGGGTAAGGCGGGGGTGGGTGGGAGGAGGGAGGACAGGGGAATCCATGGCTGATATGTAAAATTAAATTTTTTATAAAATTAAAAAATAAATAAATAAATAAGAAAAAAAAGAAATACAGAGCCAAATGCAGAGTTAAAAGCCCAAGAGATCAGAGCACTAGCGAATAGCCTTTAGCTTACCACTTGCTGCCGTCCTTCCCCTGAGAGAGAGAGTGTCTCCTGTCTGACTTGTCTTTTCATTGCCTTTCTGTTCTACCTTCTCATTGGCTCTAAACCCAATCACATGATTTCCTCGTCACTGCCTGTCTATACAGACCTCCAGGTCTCTATGGTTGGTACTGGGATTAAAGGTTTGGGTCACATGCTTGACTGTGTTCTTGAACACACAGAGACTCTGTCTGCCATGTGATCAGATTAAGGGCTTGTGCTACCACCACCGGACTTCTGCTAAATGGCTTGCTTTTAGCTCTGATCCCCAGGCATATTTATTTATTAACATATGAATAAAACCACATTTCAGCACAAATAAAATATCACCACTGGTATCTTACACTAGATGTCTTAAGTATATTCCTTTTTTTTCGTTTTTTGCACAGGGTTTCTCTGTGTAGTTTTGTGCCTTTCCTGGAACTTGCTTTGTACACCAGGCTGGCCTTGAACTCACAGAGATCCGCCTGACTCTGCCTCCCGAGTGCTGGGATTAAAGACGTGCGCCATCACCATCTGGCTTAAGTATATTCCTTATTGTTATTTTGGCATAGTCTTTGAGGTTGTGCTGATACCAAGAAGAGAAATTCCATAATCCCCGGTTCACTACTAAATATGTCAAGTATTGCTAAATGCTCTTGGAATTATTTTTGTGTTGGGCTTTAAGCCTCTCCTGTAAATTCTTTCTTGATGTTTTTTATGGATGATTAAAAGTGTTTAGACAGGAGGTTTCAAACCTCCACAAAGAAGTACAGACAACTAAGGAATGCTGAGAGCAGGCGAAACAGTTTTTCTATTTCCAGGAATATTTCTAAGAAGAGCATCACCAAATATCATTCCTGAAAATATGCACACAAATAACATCACACAAACTGGGCAGGTTGAATTTATGTATTTAGGAAAATATATGTATATACATATATGTATGTAACAACAATTAATGAAAAGAGAGCCCAAGACTTTGAAAGAAAGCAAGGATAGGTATATAGGAGGGTTTGGAGGGAGGAAGGGGAAGGGGAAATTATACAATTATTATCCCAAAAAGGAAGCAAAAGAAACGCCTTTATAAAAAGTATTTAGAGCAAGCCTTTTGACAGACCTTTCTAACCGGTAGCCTTGAGAGGAGAAACAGAAACAGCCTCTTTACTAGGAACCAGCAGGACTGCCTTGTGGAAACCTGCTTATTTGGGGCACTTTACAATCACTCTGAGGACAGACACTCCAGCATGGTTTAAAACATGTTCCAATCAAGACCACCACAGACAACTTACATAGGCCTTAAAAAGCAGCATTCGAAGGAAAATAAGCTTCAGTGAAGTGTAATGAGTCTATAGATATTTCCATCTAAATCAAAGGGGGCTATTTCCCTTGTGGAACAGCAGAACATCTTTTTTTTTCTTGTTTTGTTTTGGTTTTTGGTTTTTCAGGATGGGTTTTTTTTATTTTTTATTTTTTTTTATTTTTTATTTTTTATTTTTTTTGGTTTTTCAGGACAGGGTTTCTCTGTGTAGCTTTGCACCTTTCCTGGATCTTGCTCTATAGACCAGGCTGGCCTCAAACTCACTGAGATCCACCTGCCTCTGCCTCCCGAGTGCTGGGATTAAAGGCGTGCACCACCACCGCCCGGCTTCAGCAGAACATCTTAGGTGCAAACCCTATCATGAATAACTGGGCCAGGATTGTTGCAAACACTCTTGGTGTGCCTCCATCCTGATAATAGTAATAGAATCAGTCTGTTTCATTCACATTTTTTAGTCATCTAAAAGACATCATCTTCCTTTGCTCCCCCTGGTATTACAACATTATATCCAATTGAAAGGTCTTCCTTTGAATGGCCCTTTGTTGGCTATGATCACTTTTATGGGTACAACAATCTAAGCAGATTGCACACACATTATAAAGGACATAGTGGTAGCAGTATTAAGCAGCAGAAGTAGCAGTGAAAAGGCAGCAGAAGAGTTGAAGTGTGACCAGGAGACAGAGACAGTGCAGAGTGGAGAAGGTGGAGATGACAATAATGGATAGTGAGTGATTAGAGAAGGTGATAAAAACCTGAAGGTGAGGGAATGCAGCCCAGGTCACTAGAAGAATTTTAGAGAACTTCTAATCCCTTAGGGCTAAGGCACCCAAAGCCATAGCTCTATAAAACTAGCCATTGTAAGCTCCAAGCATGATAGTACTCAGTGCTTTGGAGCTATGAAATCCATTGGTACTGACTGGTGCTATTGCTAGCTGTGCCTAAGGGCCGATAACACTAGCTACAAAGTACAAGTCCACTGGCAAACTCTAAACTGAACACCTATAGTCATACATTGCTGGTCCTTATAGCCTGATTCCACAATTCTCTAAGCCTTAGCACTTGGTACTAGAATACCCTGAAACTATCAGCCCAGCCTTTAAACCACTGATACTCAAGACCCTAAGCTGAACATACTGCAATAGGCACTTCTTACCTATTCATCATTTTTATTGGAGGAGAACCAAGTTAAGTGTATTAAAGTAAATTTAGATAATTAAAAACAACAAAGATCAAAGTTATGAAGCACATTTGGCAATTTATTTATGAATTTAGTTTTCTTATAAAAAACTATTACAAATAAATGGCAAAATAGAAGAATAATCTTCTAACAAGAACATGGGTAAAAAGCTTTTGCCTGTGTATACATGTGTAAAACACCATTATAAACTAAATATAAATTTGTTTTTTTAAAGCTTGTGTAGGCTTTAGTTTGGGAACAGGTAAACATTTTTTCTTTGTTACTCTCTGTAAGTAGAATTAAAAATCTCTCTACATAACACAAAGAATGAGACAAGTTAGTTAGAGACCCAGGGGTCTGAAAAACAGTATGAGTATGAGTTCCCAAGATTTTAGTTTTTGTCTGGTCCTCCTTGAATCTAAGGTAGAAAACTGAAAGGAAGAACTTAACAGTACAGAAAGTCAACAGCCATAGACAAAAGATTTGCAATGAAATGCTCTTCTCTGTAGTTTAAGGATCAGAACAGAAAATGAAAAGGAGGTCAGAAAGCATTTTTATAATAACCATCCCCCTTCTGCTGAATTCCAGTAGGAAAAAACATAATATTTTCTCACTCTTCTGTCTGTCAAGTCCAAAGGAAACTCTTTCCCACATTTTGGTAGTTAGACAAAAGTCAGCATTCCTTAGGAACTTGTGAAGTAGGTTCCCCTCTAACAAAAGGAGCCATTTCCCTTATCACCAGCAGAAGGGACAAATGGCTATCTGTAGTAGCTATTAGCATATCTAAGAGCATGCTGGCCTCCAGGCTCCTTCAATATCATAAGTACCTGTTACACATTTCAGAGTCCATACTGGTATCCTGGTTCTTCTTAGCTTTTCTCCCCTCCCCCTCCCCACAAACTTCTCCAGTGCATGGGTTTCTTTCCCCACAGCTATTCATTTCCTTATAATCCTATTTTGGCTATGCACTCGCTTGGTCCTCTCTTTGTCTTCTCTCTTCTTTACCCCTCCTCCTCTGCTCTTGCTTCTCTCCTGGTCATGTTCAAACTACTTTCTTTCTGTGCTCTGGACTCTTCCAGATGCCTCTGGCTGTTCTCTCCCTCATATCTACAATAAAAACCTTTTCCTTAACTATACCATGGAGCATTCAAGTCCTCAGTTTATACACTGTCCACACACTATCATTGATATGGAAGGGGAGTGTAGATTTTCATCCTTACATAGGTCATTTTATTTGTGGTATCTTGTTAGCAGAAGCTGAGCAGAAAAAGTAGACTCTGATTCTTTCCCAGTGGTACCTTTGTCTCTCCTCACTAGGAGAGGTATAAGAGAATTGCAGAAAGGGTGAAAGGAAAAGCAAATATGAAGAGCCATAGAAATCTATGGGTAAGCCTCATGTGAGACTAATCTGAATCACAACATCAGGATTAAGAACTAAATAGTACTATGAATTTCTCCAAGAATCAGATAGCCCATCTGGGTGGCGCACAAATAAGCAGACAAGAATCACAATGACTATTCTGAAACCTTAAATTGTCATTAAAAACATAGCCCTCCCTTCACAAAAACACAAACTACTGTGGCAATTCATTGTTATGAAAATATCTTGCATTAAAAGAGACTGGAATTTTTGCTGAACCTCACAGCCGAAGTTATCTGAGGTCAGATAAGATTTAAGACTGCTATCCTACTGTGTACTCAGCTTGTTTGTTTAACTTGCATTTAACAGAACAACTTAACAACCAATCTTACTTACATTTGGTTTCCCATTTACAACCTCAGCTGTAAACTTAAGATCTGTACTCTTCCATGCCCCTGACCCAGAGAAAAATGTATGCATTTTTTTTGTGTGTGTGTATGTGTATGAGAGAAAGAGGAGAGAGAGAGAGAGAGAGAGAGAGAGAGAGAGAGAGAGAGAGAGAGAGAGAGTAGTTATTTGTTGAAAGCAATAAATATGTTGAAAAGCAACCTCACAAAACAAATATTCACCATAATTGCTGGAAGCAGCATACATATACTGCTTGATAAATGTTTGTTCATTATCTGTGACAGTTGGTATCAGTTTCAGTCCCTTGTAAAACTATGTTAAAGATTTCTGTAAAATATTCCTCATTTCTTCCCCAGGTGCATTCTGTGGTATTCAAAGTAAATACAGAGCAAAAACCCTTTGTTAGGGACACAAAAACACAGGCAAAGGCACAGAGAAATCATATTTAAGGGAGGGATGATTCTAAATTATCTAACAGATTGCAGACAAGAGGTGACAGAAGACACAACACGAGAAAAGTAAATAATTCAAATTTGAGCTCTATCGTGGTAAAGCTACTCCAAAGGAAGTGCTTTAATTTCTTGGTATTACACTAATGCATTTTAGATACTCTGGGTTTATTATTAATGTGTTTAAAGTGATGCAAGTTAGAATCTGTGAAGTCTAAACTAAGCTGTATGCTTGTTAATTAAAAAAAAAAAAATTTACATGAGACTAAGAATCTCCAAACACAACATATAAAATATAGACACGGACAAGCAAATCACAACACAATAAAACTCAGAGAAACTTCAACTTTAATCATAAAAAATGAAAAAGTAACATAAAACTGAGAGAGAGAGAGAGAGAGAGAGAGAGAGAGAGACTCTGTGTGTGTGTGTGTGTGTGTGTGTGTGTGTGTGTGTGTGTGTAGGTCACAGGACAATTTGAAGGAGTCCTTTTATTCTCTGTGCAGCCTGGGCAATCAAACTCAGTTCATCAGGATTGGAGATTAACTAAAGTATCTCACCAGCCCTAAAGATATTTTTAAATATTCTTATTTATAATTAATTTAATTATAATTTAATATAATTTTAGATATCAGCCATGGATTCCCCTGTCCTCCCTCCTCCCACCCCCCAGCCTTATCCCCTAACCCCCCCCCATTCCTACCTCCTCCAAGGCAAGGGTCTCCCCTGGGGAGTCAGATATTTTTAAAATAGAATAAATTATATAATGCCATCTTAAAATCATTTGAAAGGGAAATATAAGGAAAAATAGGAAATAAAACCAAAAATATATAACAACCAAATTGAAAAAAGTAGAGTTGAGAAGATAAATGAATTTGTGAACTTGAAGAGAAAAAGAAAATTATCTGATTAATAGAGAAAAAATGAGCTAAAAATCAAATAAACTAATAAAGCCTAAAAGACCTGCATATCAACGTCCCAAAAAACTAAATAGTACCACATATCCTAGTCAGTTTTCGTAGGAACAAAAGACAGAGACTTTTAACCTGCTGTAAAAAATAGCATAAATTTCTATAGAGAACTAATACCTTGAATGGTATTATTGTCTACAATATTGTCTACTCTGGACCTCAAGAATACAAAGAGAAAAAGCAAATTTTCAAGTACAAAAAATAAGAATTCTATATGAAATAAAGATATATTCAGGAATTAAAATAGAATAAAGAAACACTCTCAGGTTAATAAAAACAGAGAATACATCACTAGCAGATTCTCTCTCTCTCTCTCTCTCTCTCTCACACACACACACACACACACACATGCACACACAAACACAAAAGCTATTCAGACAATAAATAGCAAAATGAATCACTGAATATTAAAAATTAGTAAAGGATGATAAAGATTAAATAAAGGCCAGTATAGTAAACCATATTCCATTGAGTTTCTAATGTATATTTGATGCTTGAAACAACAAAAACTACATGTCAGTTAGGAAAGTTGCTCTTGCAGAGGACCCATAGCCTATTTTCAGCACCCACATGATGACTCATAACCATGTTGTAGCACCAGTCACAGGGGATCCAATGCCCTCTTCTGACTTCCAGAGGCTAGGGACATACATGGTGTACATATTCATACACATAAAGTAATAAAATATTATTTAAAATAAAATTTAAAATGTCAATTGGTGTAATGGTACCGAGGTCTAAATGAATATCTGTCTATACCAGCAGATATTTTCCCATAAAATATCCCTATAATTATATATATATATATATAATTATATATATAAATTATATATATATATATAAATATATAAACACTAAAGATAAATACCAATGGAATTCTGGAAAAACATTCACTTAACCTTCACTTAGAAGGAAAAAGAAGTATGATGAACACAATAAACAAATTCTAAAGTAGCAGATTTACTTCTAGTTTATCTATATTATAATACATTTAAATTATCTACATATATCAACTTGAAATCTGCACCAAATGTAGCAGCAGCGCATGTCTGCAATCTCTGTACTAAGGAGGCTGAGCTAAGAGGATCACAAGTTTGCAGCCAATCTTATGTACATAAGGAGTTCCAGGCTAGCTTTAGCAACATAGTGAGAAATATAATGAGACCCTTTGAAGAAGGAGGTGGAGGTTGATGATGACAAAGAGGATGAGAAAGACAAGGAGGACAAGGACAAGGAGGAGGAGGAAAGGATTAGGGTTAGAGTTTGGTTTCTTCCCATGCCTTGGGAAGATATTGGGAACTGTGTGGCTTTCTCCTAACTGCACAGTTCTGCCTCTGAGAGATAGAGGGGCAAGAAAAAGGTAAAATGTTTCAGTTTTCTCCAGTTGAGTACAGCTTTTTCTTTGTTAGAAATTCAGGTGGTTGTTGTAGTGTTAAAACCTTAGCACTTCTGCAACGTGTATGTTGTTTTCAAACTGCCATTTGATCATAGTTTACAGTGTTATCTATTATTTTTTTCACAAGTCCTATGTTTTGATCATTGACAATAAGGCAATACGGACTTTGTTATTCACCATAGCCTGTATTGCAAAGTTTTGTGCTAAAGCAAATAAAGCACAATATTATTTCTAAATGTTTAGCCATTTATTTTAACTTTACTGAATTATTCATAAATCATGCCCACAACAACATAACAAGTTGTCGTTAATGTAATAGTTAGCATTTTTAATTTCCAGGTCCCTGTATTGAGGAACCCAGGCTCTTGCTCAGACCCCTGACTTGGCTATTCTGCAGCTATGACAAGGTTGCAGAAAATATCCAACAGGATGTAGGCCCCTGACACAGCACAATGTGCCCTTGAGCCCCTGACCTTGGGCCTAGCTCTAGTTACAGAAAAACCCCACCAGATGTTCCCATATGGTAGAAGAAGCCAATTAAAAGTTACAACTAGCAGTTTCATGATAAAGAAAAAAATATAGTAACCACAGCAACTGCTGATAGAGATAATAGTTTTCCTGCAGCTGCAAGCTAACCAAGGACAGCAAGCACCTTTGGATGGGAGATACACCAATCCCGAGTCTGTTCCTATGTAGACTGTAGACTCCCAAGCCCACCCCAACCCCCCACCCCCGCCTGCTTTACCCCCTATAAAAACCCTGCCCCACTGCTACTCGGGGTCTCTCCTGCTCTGCTGCTTTGTCGGACAGAGAGGCCCAAGTTAACTCAAAACAATAAAAAGATTCTTGGCTTTTTTGGGGGGACCAGCCCCCACTTTATTCAGGGTAATCTTGAGGAGAGAGGCATAAGAAAATATCAGGTAGAATGACAGGCCTAGCTGATGAGAAGAAAGACAGAAATACAGGATAGCTTCAAGAGGTCAATACCCAATGGCGCAGAAGTTTATTCAAAAGGGCTTTTTATAGGAATGCCAAGGGGTGAGGCAAAAGACCTCCCCCTTGCTAGATACAGTCTAGTGTAGACCCTTCCAAACACTTGGTAAACACACCCGTGGTCAAATCATCCCTTTATGCAGCCCTGCTGGGTAAAGCAAGATCAGATTCTCTGACCCTGAGTAATTTGGGGCTCCACAGCTTTTGCATTGGATTTGGTCTCTTGGTTGTCTTTGGGGGACTCTGGGTACAACAGTATCTTCCCATATGTTTAATGTCCTCAAGTCATTAACCATTAACATGGTGCCCCAGTTAGGTTTTTACTTGTGTGATAATATACCATTGCAAAGAGGAACTTGTGGGGAAAGGGTTTATTTCATTTTACAACTCTCAAGTCAGAGCAGGAACCTAAGGCAGTAGTTATGTTAGTAGCATAATCTCAAGGCTATGGAAGAGTGTTGCTTACTGGATGGCTCCTCTTGGCTTTTTCAGCCCATGTTCCTAATAGCATCCAGGCCATCAAGCCCAGGAGTGGTACTACCCACAGTAAAAAGTATTCCCTACCACATCAGTCATTAATTAAGATAATGTACATAGCCAGGCATGGTAGCTCATGCTTTTTACTCAGGAGGCAGAGACACCAGATCTCTGTAAGCTGGAGGCTGGCCTGGAGTTCTAGGATAGTCGGGGCTACAGAGAGAAACTGTGTCAACAACAACAAAAAGATAGTGAAGCCCAGGGTTGTCTTACAGACTTGTCTGATGGAAGCATTTACTCAGTTGCAATTTCCTTTTCCCAGATGTCCCTACCTTAGGTTATGTTGTCAAAAAAAAACTAACCAGCACAGTTATGATGTGATAACAGTGTGGATGATGACAATGATCATGATAGTGCTGTCTACTGAGAGGATGATTGTGAAGTTTAAACAAAATAATTCAGAGAAAGTGCCTATAATATTTTCTGATGTCCAGAACAATATGATTACTATTCAATTAGTTATTGTTATTGTTTGAAAAATTTTCACAAAAGTAAAATCCTCAAGGTAAGAAATAGATGATTCAGAAAACTAAAGAAAGCATGAGGGATGGAGCATCAGCACGTTTGTTTGAGTCAGTTTGGGAACCATAATAACTGTAGTTTAGTACCTGGAACTTGGATTCAGAGTGACTCAAAATCATATCCTGCCTTTGGCATTTATGAGCTCTCTGACTTTACGGAAATTACTGAAAGCTCTCTAAGCCCTTTTCTTTATTTGTAATAGGGAATAATGATAGTGATGGCATCATCAAGTTGTTTCAAGGATTCAAAATGACATTGCATAGGCTTTGAATTGAATGAAAGCTCAGCAATGCTATTTTCTTTTATAGCTATTATGTGACTGCTATAAAAGATGTCCTTTATTGTTAGAATACACTCCAAGTCATCAACACTACCATATTCTGGGGAGATTTTTCATTTTTTTAACAAAGCAAGAAATATTTCATTTGGCTTTGTTACTCTTTGAGCTATGTTAATGAAATATTTCTGAATTATCAATTGCTGCCCTTTCTTTCTTTATTAACTTTCATTATCCCATTCTAAAAGTATATTCTTAATAGTACCTTCTGCCATGAGCTAAATTTTATAATAGCTTGATCTAAATTACAAAAACTGTCTTTTTTATTTTAAATAGTTTCAAACAATATTGATCTCATAAAAGCAGATGGTAGGCTAGAGTAAGTTGTGAGAATCAGAATTTTTAAATGGATAAATTTGACTGATATCAGGTTATAAGCATACAACTCAATCCATTCTCAGTCCCCTCAGATTCTGTTCCAAAAGTATCCTTAAGTAATGCAGCATGTGTACAGTGCAAGCTCTTAATGGGAAAGTGGTAAGTAGTTAATTATGATTGGTTTTAATGTCAACTTGATATAAATTAGACTAATCCTGGTTGCCTCAATTGATGTGAGAAGACCCAGCCCAATTGTGGGTGGCACCTTCAGGTAGCAGTCCAGATAAAAAGGGTATTTCAGAAGGCATACCATCTCATCTTTTGCTCTTAAGGCTTTCCCTCTTGCTTCCAGGTTAATTTGTCCTGCTACAGCTCCTGTTTCCTATGCTGGTTTCAGAACCAGCATTTCTGAGACTAGGGACTAGTCTCATGGACTAGGGACTAGCAGTCCTCCTGAAAACTTCTAGGTCTGCAGAGCCAGGTTGGGACTACTGAGGCACCCAGTTTCATGAACTGAATAACTACCAGTTATCAGGTTGCCCACAAATGAGAGATCGCTATTGCAAAACTGCTCTAACTGCTGAGGCATCCAACCTCAAGGACTGAGTAACTACAGGGTTTTCAGCTCTCACATATGATTCTGGCTTGTTACTATTTTGAAGTGCTCTTAATATATTCATACCATTGGTTCTGTTCATCGAGAGAACTCTTACTAATGCACAGGTCGTTTAAAATTTTCCTGGACCAGGCTTTCAAAAGCAATGATATCTAATATGTTAATAAGTTAATTTAGTGTATTTGTTGACCACTCACTATTCACAATACTGAATGCCAGGCATGTGATATTTAATATTCTCAAATGAGAATAGGTGTTATGTTTGTATTAATTTTGAAGAAACTGAATTGGAGGTACCAGCAGAAGATTAGAAGGAAGCTGGGATTCAGGATCAGCACTGAAAGCTCAGAAAAGTGACTTTCTTACATGTATCTAATAGAACTTTCATTTTGTTGGTTTTATTATATAGATTGCAAAAATATATTAAATATAGTCTTTACATTCTGGATGTTATTTAATTTACTAAGATATAAAAGAAACCATTACTGTATGCAGTATTTAATAATAAAAGCAGCAATAATGTTGACAACAGATGCCAGTTTATAAGGGATGATCTCCTGAAAAATGAGTTCATACAGGACAGGATGTGGAAGAAGGGAGGCAAGTTAATAAAACTTATTACTTTGTTTTAAAAGTTTAATAAATATAGACAACTTTCCAATGGTCTTGATGATATTGAAAGCTAGGAAGTGAGAAATGTGAAATAAGTGAAATTAAGAATTACTGAATCACTGATTTTGTTCACACTAGGCAGCCTCTTCAAGTACTTGAACAAGAGACTTGAAATGTCTGTAGTATATTTTTGTAAAATTTGTCTGGTAGTGAGGTATTAGAGAAATAAATCACTAAAGAACAAGGTTACAGAGTTGTTATAATAAACTACATTAGTTACTATGGTGATTAAACGGCAAGGACAAACCCTAGAATCAGGAAATCTGTGCCCTCCTTCTTGCTCATCTCAGTCAGCTGTCATCCTGGCCTTAATTTAACAATCACTTGTACCTCATGTCAGGATTTTGAGTGACAGATTCTTATGATTTGGGTTACAAAACCCACAATAATCATTTTCCCTAAGATATAATTTTAGATTTAATTATTTTTATTTTGTAAGTATTAGTGTTTTGCCTGAATGTATATAAGTATATCACTTCTGTTCAGGATGCTGTTGAGGCTACAGGGATATTAATGTAATGGGAAGTATAGGGATAGTGAGCTGCTAAAATCCGAACCAAGTTCTCTGCAAGAACAGTAAACACTCATAACCCCTGTGCTACCTCTCCAGCCCCTCCTCTAAGGGACTTTAAAGCATGGATGCCAGAGATACTTTTGTCCATCCTAGTGGTAAAAATAAGAGCATAAATAGCCTAGAAAATGGCTTGTGTACTTTCTCCGGTCTTGTAATTGAGCAATGTGAATCTCTAATTAATTTACCATCCCTTCTAATTCCATCTGGTGGATCTCAACCTTTATCATTTGGCCTAACTCACAGAATTTGCTCTGCTACCCATGTGTAGTATTGATCAATTACACATTTCTTTTGCCATTTTGATCTCCCATCATCTGGCTGTGATTTGAGCTTTTAAGCTACCCATGGTTTCCAGGTCTTGGTTTTCATTTCCATTTCATTTACCTGGCACAGTCAAACCTTATCATCAATATTATAGAATATGGAGGTTCAGATGCTTTTTCTCACTTTTCTTGGCCCCATTGTGCTGCTTACAGAGAACGGCTATCTATCAGTTTTTCCCTTTTGTGTTGAGAGGGGGTGAGTGTTTTTATTTTCCAGGAGACTTAGTGAGGAATTTTGTTGTGCTTTTATTTTTACTACCAATTTGGGGTAGCTTCAATGAACTGCCACAGGTACCAAAAGCATGGGGCTGGGTAATCTATGATCCCACATTGAGCTCTACCTTCATTTCTAACCCCTTCCAAATCTAAGCCATTCTTGAATCAGATTTGTATGGCTAGACTCTCATTCCTCCTGGATAGGTTTGTTCTCAGAAACTTCTTAGATTTCATGTAAATAGTCTCAATGTGAAGCAAGTTTGATATCACCCACTGTGCACATATCTCAGAAAATTCTCAAGCTGTGGTCCCCTATTACAAAAAGATACAGAATTTTTTTTTGCAATGAGTGTCTGAGAGTTTGGGCACTGCAAGCAAGCCTCTTTAAGTAAAGGCTAGAGCAAAGGAGCAGCAGGAAAGAGCTAAAATAGAACACCTGGAAAGATGTTTTTCTTATCTTTGAGAATGCCTATATTGGGATTTTAAAAATGTTTGAACAGAGATACCCTAACTAGGCAAATAATACTAATTCCACAAGGCATGGATAATTAAACAAAAATTCCAGTGCCAGATGTGGGATATTTCTCTATGTCTTTTTGGTCAGGAAGACATCAGAGGCCCCCAAACAACACAGGCCATTACTTTTGCTTCTGATTACTCACTAAAACTAGATGGAAATACATTGTTGTCAAAAATACCTTATATTTTGGTTGTAGGGCATTAAAAAAATCAAGCTAGGATTTAGCCACAATCTCTTGGCTAATATATACAGTGTCAAGGAGGGGCCATGCCAGCTACTGGTGGTTATCAGCAGTCTTCTGCAGCTGTGAACCCTAGGAACTGCAATAACAGCCTGCAAGACAAGAAGTGGCTGCTGGTGTCCCAGTAGTATCATAATTGTTATGAGAGTAACGAACTGCTCTATGGTTAGATTTGAGGCCTACTCTCCAGGTATGGATTAGTGCTTGGGACTCTAAACCTGGTAAAAAAAAAAAAAATCCATGTCTGGGGAGATCATAGGGCCTGGGTTGGAGGAATTCACTCTTATTTTTTGATAATTTTATACTGCCTTCTAAATATTTATGTTTTACCCATAGTGAAGTGCTACTCTTAGGCTTGATCAGAGAAAGCTACCCTGTAGTGAACAGACCGCAGAACAGATAATCATGATGCTCAAGGTGCTGAGAATAAGTGTTAAGTGCCTGGTAACTGGGAAGGGCTGAGAACTGCAATCTTGGAAGCAGAACACAACCATGGTAATGATGAACTCACAGTAGCTGTTGTTGCCTTAAGAAGATGGGACGTGGCAACAGTCACTCTCTTAAGTGACTCTCATATTCATATAAGGGAGTGGCTCATGAGGTCTTATCTTTCCCTGGGGAATTATTGGCTGTTGATGAATGCTAGAGAAGGGGTAGTCATTGTCCTTAGCTCTCTATTAACTTGTAAGCATACTATGTTCCAATGGATAATTCCAAACTTATCATCATACTGCAATGTCAGCAGCCAGTAGTCCACCGGACAACATAGGGATTTGCCAAATTTGTGCAGCTTGCAGGCTCTTATCTCTCATTTTATTGTTGATTCTTTGGGTGGATTTTAGTTTTGTCAGTCACACTTGTAATAGCTATAATTTTCCCTGGAAATTTTGTTCCTTCTCTAATATTTTCCCCTAAGATTCAGCAGGGGGCTAATGCTTCTCAAATCTCTTACCTGTAATTACTAACTACAACTCCTAATCTTGGGAACTTTCCTGACTCAATAGAGACAGTCAGGTACATATGAAAAAACAACACTTGGAACATTTAACCATGTCTCACAGTTCTGGAAAGGAGAGGAAGGCATGCATACACAGAATAGGGGGGAAACCCTCAGGAGTACACATAGTGCCAACTGTTGAGAGTAAGTTCCCTGGACACCAAGCTTATAGACTCAATAATCAATGGTAGGATCTAGCATGCTCCACGAGGAAAAGATGCAATGCAAAGTCTGGGATGGAGAGATCCTTACACAGGAGCTTAAATTGGTGAAAGAAGTATGGTATAGTGAGTTGGGAAAGGAGTGACTTATTGAAGTCTGCCTTTTACAGAGAGATTGAGATATGGGACCCTCTTGTAGAAAAGGGAACTGCATAAAAACATACCTTACAGACATGAACATATTGTTTGGGTTTGAATACTGATGTCCTTAAAGCATTGTACCCATGTCTATTGCTTTTTAACTTTGTAACCACAAGTGGCTGCCAGCTGACATAAGTGCTGCAGAGCAGGATGTGTCTGGCTGGATATTTAGTTAAGCCTGCAAAAATGCTAAACTCTATGTCTAGAATAAGGTGATGTAGGGGGTGGGAAAGTGTATTTGGGAAAGCATAAAGGGGAACAGTGGGGGCCCTCATAATGATTACAATGTACTTCTTAAAATATGATGTATTTTATAAAAGTAAAAATAGGAGCCAATAATAAAGCTGTTTATGTAACCCTGGTAAGAAAAACTCTAAGTATAAGTAAAGATGGCTTGAGCTATTCAGGGCCACTTGAATGCAATCCACCAAAATTTTTCCTTGTGCTGACGCCCCTTTCTGATCTCAGGACCTGAACCCGAGAGGAGGCTAGAGCATGACACTGCAGGTTCTACTTAAACTCAGTGGGTCATAAAAAATAATACATGAATGTAGGAAGTGGATTTGTAGGGACAAGAAAGAGATCACTAGGGTGGGAGGATGATAAGAGGTGATCTTGGAGTTATTATAATCAGAATGTATTATATACATTTATGAATTGTCAAATGAATTTTATTAATAGAAAAGCAATATCAAAAGGATAACTAGATGGCCACTAACATTATTAATAAATTTGTAAAGCAATAAATCAAAACATAAATATACTTAAATTTATATTAATGATTGTGTGTAAATCATCTACTAAAACCAGATTTTAAATGATAATTGGAATATAAAATTTCACCCAGAGCAGTATCACCCAGAGCAGCATATCTGGAGACTAACAGGTGAAGGGATAAACTATTTATGATATTTATATACACTTGTGTATTGAAGAGCTGTAGAAGTTAATGAATTTCAGGTAATGAAACAACTTTTCCTTGAATCTTAGCAACATAAACATTCAGTTAAAATGAGTAACAGAAGACTAAATATAATGTGGTATGTTATGATAACATTTTATAAAGTGACGAAAGATACAAAGTCAAATACATTTGTATTTAGAGACATATAACAAACCAAAGATGTAATGAAATAAAAAATAAAAGCCACAAGTAAGCAAAAGTCAAAAAATGATGGTAAGGTGTTTAAGAACTGGACTGAACAAGAACACCTAGAAAGAAATAAAGTACTTAGGTAAGTTATTCAGCTAAATTGTGGCATCATATTTGTTTATATTTTGCACATATGCATGCTTAAACAATAAAATTTATGAATCATGGTCAATGTAGGGAGCATGAGTAAAATTTCAATAGCATATATTAATTGCATGACATAATGGGTTTTAAGATTTTTTGTTATTTTTAGTTAATTATGTATGTGTATGTAACTATATATATTTATACGTATATATATGTGTGTGTACATATTCATATGTTCATATGTTTGTATGTATGTGTCTGTGTCTGTGTCTCTGTGTGTATGCCCTATACCTAGTCATGCTTGTGGAGCTCAGAGGACAACTTGCCAGAGTCAGTTTTCTCTTTGTATCAGAAATAGAAACTAGGTTCTCAGGCTTGGTAGCAAGAGTTTTTACCTGCTAAGGTACCTTGCTGGCCCAACAATGGGTTTAAATGTAACTTTCCCATACATTAATGTGGTATATTTCAAGTAAAGTTTGAAGTTTGAATTTTTGAGATTTTCATGTTAATTTTCTCTTGCCACATGTGAACAAATCTAATTGAAATATAATGATGAATCACTAGCTTACAATAAAAATCATATACACTCATCAGTCACAGTCCACTAAGGACTGGTTCTAGAACCTCATGCCAAAAGGATTTCATTTATTTTTTTGTTATCCACTGTTTTAAATCTATATTTACTATGGTGATATTTTATTTGTACTGAATGTGATTTTATTTGTATGTTAATAAAGTTGCCTGGGAGTCAGAGCTGATAGCAAGCCATAGCAGAAGTCTGGCAGTGGTAGCACACACCCTTAATCCCGATCACATGACAGGCAGATCTCTGTGTGTTCAAGGATACCACCAGCATGGAGACACACGCCTTTAATCTCAGTACCAACCATAGAAGATCTGGAGGTCTGTATAGATGGGCAGTGACGAGGAGGTCATGTGGTTGGGTTTACAACCAATGAGAAGGCAGAACAGAAAGTCAATAAAAAGGACAAACACACAGGAAGTAGGTCTCTTTCTGAGGGGAAGGACAGCAGCGGCAGTAGGGTAAGAAAGGGTTTTTAGCTCTTAGCTATCGCTCTGACCTCTTGGGCTTTTAACTCTGCAATTGGCTTTGTGTTTCATATTTAATAAGACAGTTACATCTACAATTTACTGGAAAAAAAAACTGTGTACTTGCTCTGCCCAAGACATTGAATAATGAGCCATTTTCTGATGGAAGTCAGTGTAGTAAATAGGATGCATTTATAAGCACATGTTTGTTTTAGGCTTTTACATTTAAAACATTCTTAAGTTTGTGGAAAATTGAACAGAAGGTACAAACTTCCTAGACTCCCTACCACTGCAAATGAGTAGCTATCTTCCCTACCAATATCCTTATCAAAGTAGTACATGAGCTTACCGAGATGGACATATCATCATCTCTCAAAGTCTTATTCCTATTTACTCCTGTGTTTATACTAGTAAAGGCTTTGGATAATAAAGAGTTTTATTTCATTGAAAAAGTCTGTTTTTACAACATCTACCAGCTACTCCACAGATGATTTTTAGCTACAAATAAATTTATAATTTATATATAGCTTCTAAATATTAATATGTAGCTACAACCTCTTAGCATTACTATGTACTTTTTACTGATGAGTATATTATAAAACTAGTCTATGTAAATATATACACATATCCAATATCATACATTTTATTAGGTATTTTAAATTAACAGTTTGCACAAGATGCAAACATCTTGAACTTCCAATTCTTGAATTGTCAATAAAGTGGGAGTACTTTAGCTCTGATCCTAGGTCTATATTACTAGGTCCTATTTTGCTGAAGTGCTTCTTAAATTTGTATATTTCATATCAATATAACTTTTATTTCTCATGCTTTTAATGAATTTATTTTATTTATTTCTATTGTGGTAGGAATGAAAAACACATGATTTACTATTGTAACAGTATTACTATAGAAATAATTCAGGGGTTTTAACTACATTAATATCCACAAACATGTTTCTAGAAAACTGTATTTTATGAACTGATCACTTTTTGAAATTGAAAATAGATTCTTTTTTTCATATACTATATCCTGATTATAGTTTTCCCTCCCTCTACTTCTCCCAGTTCCTCCCACCTCCCCTCTAGATATACTCCCTTTCTGTCGCTCATGAGAAAAGAACAGGTATCTGAGATAATAATGAAACATGACATAATAAAATATAATAAGATGAAACAAAAACTTTTATATTGAAGTTGGACACAGCAACCAAACAGGTAAAAAGAGTCCCTAGAGCAGGCAATAGAGTCAGACACCCACTCATTCTCACAGTCAGGAACCCATAAAAATACTAAGCAAATAGTTATATACAAAGAAGACTCCCACAAGTTCTCTGGCACCATTGCCTTGGCGTATTTTTCAGGCAGGGCAGATTGTAGGTCAAAGGTTTTGGCTAAGTTGATGTCATGTTTCTCTTTTGGTAGCCTACAGAGTAGTTTCCCACACCAAAGAGACTAGGATGTAATGGTGAAGTCTTCATGTAGGCACCAGCTCAACTTCTCCATATTCACGGAGTAGTGTGGATGTTGTCCTCAGCAATGGAGACACATTGTCAGTTTTCAGAGAGCAACCATTTCTCTTAGTATCAGCTTGGGTTGTTTTGGGATTTTCATGGGACCACCTTGGCTAACAATTCAATTTTATGCAACTCAGTATCTCCACTGAAGCCTTGCCTGGTTATAAAAGATGGCCAGTTGAGACTCCCATATCATCCATTAATAGGAGTTCTCATTAGGATCACAATCATAGATCACAGGAAAGAGAATGAAGGTGGGTTACTACAACAAACCAATTAAAAAGTTAACACAAAGCCGGGCGGTGGTGGCGCACGCCTTTAATCCCAACACTCAGGAGGCAGAGCCAGGCGGATCTCTGTGAGTTCGAGGCCAGCCTGGGCTACCAAGTGAGTTCCAGGAAAAGGCGCAAAGCTACACAGAGAAACCCTGTCTCGAAAAACCAAGAAAAAAAAAAAAAGTTAACACAAATTTAATCAAAGGTTTACATGTAGTAAATGAAACTTTTAGAGTTTTTTCTTTTAGCTTTTTTAAAATTGAAAACATATTCTATCATACAATACAACCCCAACATTTTTCCCCCTCCACACTTCCCAGCTCCCCACCACCACCCCTCTCTCCCACATTCACTTCCCTTCCATTGCATCTTCAGAAAAGAGCCGGCCTCCAAGAGATGACAATCAAACAGGACAAAATAAGATATAGTAAGACAAGGAAAAACTCCTCCTAACAAGGCTGGACAAGGCAATGGTGGAGAACCCTAAACAAAGCAGGATGATAGTAAGACAGAAGGCTGCTACATTGGCTACACACGCTTTTAATCTCAATACCAACCATAGAAGACCTGGAGGTCTGTACAGACAGGCAGTGATGAGGTGGTCATGTGATTGGGTTTACAACCAATGAGAAGGCAGAACAGAAACTCTATAAAGACTTTAACACAGGAAGTAGCTCTCTTTCGGAGAGGTAGGACCACTGCAGGAGGAAGGGTAAGGTTTTAGCTCTTAGCTCTGACCTTCTGGCTTTCTTCTTTGCATTGGTTCTGTGTTTCTTATTTAATAAGACGGTTGGTTACATCTACAGATATTTGATCAACACAGAACTTATGATGATAAGACACTGGATTAACATTGACAAGTAATTGCCTTACTAAGCCAAGGGACTGTCTCCAGATTCAGACAGAAAATTGAAAGTTGTTATCACTATATTTAAGCTGTGATTTACCAGTGTGGAGTATATCCACAGACAGATACAGAATGACATTAAAATCAAGTTTAGCTATTAAGATCACTGGTATTTAAAAATACAGATTTATATATAGAAGAATTAGGAAATATAAAATTATAGTGAATATTATATTACTTTCAGTGAAATCATTGATAATATCACTTTACACTTAAAGTCTTACTACACCTGAGAACTGATTCATCACAGACTTTTTAGAATAATAATAGTTCAAAAGAGATAAATCAACAATATCTCATGTAGAAATAGAGATAAAAAATATCTCTACCGTATATGGCAATGAATTTTAGTAAATTACCACTACCACCCCCTGCTCTTTCAGTCATCAGATGCTTTGACAAAGGCTTTTAAATAAATTTTAGGTAAAATTTGTTCATTACCTGAACTCCTGCAACTGTACTTTATACCATCAATTATCATTTTCAATATATGAACAATTAAAATAATTTTAACTGTGTGCTAATTAAAGAGCCCAGGTGTGTTGGCATGATGCCATGACTTGCATAATTGCATTGTAAAATGAAATGATGAGATAGCTCAGAAATTTGTCTTACTGGACATTTGAGTACATTGTTAAATGACAGTGAAACTTGTTCTGTGTTCACATTTCAGTTTAATTAACAAAAGAATAAGTTTCCAAAAACATGAAGTAAACATCTCCCAAAAAGGTATGTGGTCAGTATCAGAGAAGTCTCTTGCTCATTCTAGAATATAATTACCCAGCGTCTCTAGATGAAATAAGAGATGTTATTTAAAATATTCAAATGCATAGATATTTTACTATCTAGTATCAGTATATTTACAAGTATCTAGGGTTAAAAGGTAAGACTATAGTTACCTTCATGAAAATAGAATGGCTACTTTGATTTAAATATATCTATTTTATGTAGTTGGTATTGAGATATGATTTAATGTAATTAAATGAAATCTCAGGCTTTATCTGGGATTGTCTAAATCATAACTTTTATAGTTATTATTTGCATAATTTCTTGTTTCAGCAACTTATCAATGAATTCTTGCATCAATCATAATTTGACCAGCACTGTTCTCTCAGCTATTGGAATGTTATTTCTCTCTTTCAATGTACTCCCCCACATATCAGAAGCCAACTGCTAACATCTTTAGTCTTATTTACTTAATAAATTTTAATACAATATATTTTGGTCATGTTTTTCCTCACACCCAACTGCTTCCATATCCTCCCTACCTCCATGCCCACATAATTTTAGGTTCTCTCTCTCTCTCTCTCTCTCTCTCTCTCTCTCTCTCTCTCTCTCTCTCTCTCTCTCTCTCATCACTAAAACAGAGAAACAACAATTACCAAACCACCACATTGTCTTTATTTGTTTGTTTTGATCCCTAGTGGTTTTGCAGCTGACAATCACATTTAGCTTAGGCTCATGTTCCAAATTCATGTCTAGAGGATTAATTATTACTTTTTCTTTGCAGTGTAATTATGGAGAAATGGTTTCCTTTGAACTACAAGCAATCATCAATCCCCCTAGTAATGAATGGAGGCCACACTGCACTATAGATACATACAAAAGTGCATACTTGAAGGCATTATTCTAATTTTCTGAAGGACACTGAGTACAAACAACACAGGCAGCCTTTTCACTCGAATCTTTAGGTCTGGAAAGTATTGTTGTTTAGAGGCATTTAAAGTTAGACCTATATGCCAGGACACAAGTATTTAGAGGCAATTATTTTAATGATGGAAAACTCATGAACCCTTGGCATGTGAACTGTTCTTACTTCCTACTCTGACCCATCATTTAGCTTGCATTTACTGGCATAATTGTTTTCGATGCAGTTCTGATTTGGTGAGCCAACTGCTGCTCAATAACCTCCTGCCCCTATGCTGTCTACATTTCCTGTCTGGTTTTCCTTTTGTTTCAAAGCCTTACATTTTCCTTTTGAGATACAGTTGTCATCAATTCTTCTGGTAAGATTTAAGTTAATGTCTTCTTTTATAACACAATAAAATCTTTATATATGAGAAATAAAACTTGGTTTTGAAAGTTGTAGAAAATGAGAAGGTGTATTTCTGTCTTCAAATATCTCTCAGAAAAATTTAAGCCCGAGATATGTTTCAGCCCTTTTGAAGAATTTCACAGAGACATGTTTTCAAACACCTAATAGTAGTTTAGAAAAATTTCCACTGGAAGCCATTTATTTTGTTTTTGTTTATTTAATTCAGTGTGTGTGTGTGTGTGTGTGTGTGTGTGTGTGTGTGTGTGTGTGTGTGTGACAAGAGGTCAGTGTTAGGTGTCTTCTTTTGCTCTTTACTTTATTTTTTCAAGCAGGTCTCTCCCTAAACCCTGAGCTCAGTGTTTTGGCTGCACTGGATTCTCCTGTCTATGCTTTTCCAGAACTGAGATTACAGGTGTGTGCTGCAATGTCTGGTTTTTAACATGGGTGATAGGGATCCTGAACAAAGTCATCATGCTGGCACAGTAACTGTTTTACACACTGAGCCATATCCCCAGCCCTTTGATTTTACATACATACATATACATATATGTATATAAGTTATTTATATATATATACATATTTGTAAGTGTGGTAAAAATAAAAGATGTTATATGTACTTTTTATTTAATAGACCTACTCACACGAATGAATGGGCTCTATATACTATGTGCTGCTACATCCACACTTCCTTTTTCAGTAGCTGATTGTATTATGTGCTGAGAACCATTTTAAGGTTAAATTTTGTTTGAGACAGGGTTTTGTAGCCCTGGTTATTCAAGAACTCACGATGTAGTACATGTTTAACTTGAAGTCTTTGAAATCTTTCTACCTCTGTCTCTCTGAGTGCTGCTAGTATGGGTATGACCTACCATGCCCAGTTTAATGTTAAAATCATAGCTAATATTTTTATTGAAATTTTTTTTGCACCTTAATATCCTCTCCAATAGATATTGTCGATGATTAAAAGTGTCTTCTAAGCAACTTTGGTTCAATTGTTACATTGGATTTTTAATGTAAATTTTATCATCTTATAGTCATCCTATAGTAATAAAAGCAGCAAACAGTGATTTGTAGATGTTACATAAAATTTTTGATAGAAGGTTTCTTTTTTAATTTCACTAAATTCTTAACAAATTCTGGCAATGAGAACTTTCTGTTCAGAGAACTATGTCATTATACAAGGAGTGCTAACCCTTTCCTTATTATAGTTTAATGTTTTTGGTGAGAATTGAAGTGCTGAAGGACATTTCATTAAGTGATAAAATTGGGAATAAGTCTTCCTCAAGACCCAGTTATACTACTCTTGGGCATATACCCAAGGAATGCTCAATCTTACCACAAGGACACATGCTCAACCCTGTTCATATCAGCACTATGCATAATTGCCAGAACCTGAAAACAACCTAGATGCCCCTCAACTGAAGAATGGATAAAGAAAATGTGGCACATATACACAATGGAGTACTACTCAGCAGTAAAAAAACAATGATAAAATGAAATCTGCAGCAAATGGATGGAACTAGAAAATATCATCCTGAGCGAGGTAACCCAGACTCAGAAGGACAAACATAGTATGTACTCACTCATAAGTGGATACTAGATGTGAGGGAAGGGATGGCCAGACTGCAACCCACAGCTCCAGGGAGGCTAGCTAACAGGGAAAGACCCTAGGAGGGACACATGGATGACCTTGCAAAGGAGAAGTGGATGAGATCTACATGAGCAGACTGGGTGTGGGGGGATTGCAGAGGGTGAGGGGTGGGGGATGAGAACATAGGAAAATGGGAGCATCAAGCTGAAACAGGGACAGAGTGGGAGGGCAGGGAGAGAGATATCATGATAGATGAGGACATCATGGGAATAGGAAGAGGCAGGGTGCTGGGGAGGCTCTCAGGAATCCACAAGGATGACCCCACCTTGGAGTGCTGGCAGAGGTCTAGAGGGTGCCTGGACTGGTATACTCTGGTGACCAGTCTAGTGAATACCCTAACTGTCATCATAGAGCCTTTGTCCAGTGACTGATGGAGGCAGATGCAGAGATCCACAGCCAGGCGCCAGGCTGAGCTCTGGGAATCCAATCTATGAGACAGAGGAGGGATTCTGCAGGCTGGGGACTTCGAGATCATGATGGGAAGACGTGTAGAAATGACTGGCCCCACTAGTGGAAGCCCATGAACTATAGACTAGTGGCTGTGGAGCTCCCATTGGACTGGACTAGGCCCTCTGGATACAGAAGATGGTTGTTTGGCTTGAACTGTTTGGGAGGCACCCAGGCAGGGGGATTGGGATCTGTCCCTGGTCTATGGGCAGGCTTCTGGAACCCTGTGCCTGTGGTGTGACACCTTACACAGCCTTGGTGCAGTGGGGAGGGGCTTGAACTTGCCTAGGCTCAGTGTGCCGGGCTTTTCTGACTCCCCATGGGAGACCTTGATTTGGGGGATGTGGGGATGTGGGGTGACTTGGGAGCGGGGCCGTGGGGTGGTAAGAGGGGAGATCTGTGGGTGGTATGTTGAGTAAGTAGAAAATTTCTTAATAAAGAAAAATGAAAAAAAATTAAAAGTTACCAAAGTTTTAATGGGAATTTATTTAAATTCTTTTAATTTAATGCATTCTTTGTAGATTTCACATCATGCATCCCCATCCCACTTATCTCCCTGTCTCCTCACATCTGCCATCTGCCCTTGCAACCACCCTGCTCCAAAATTATCATATTGAAGTGATACACGACAACTAAACAGGCAAAAAAGAGTCCCAAGAGCAGGCAATAGAGTTAGACACTCACTTGTTCTCACACTAAGGAGTTCAAAAAAAAATACTAAGCTAAAAGCTGTAACATATATACAAAGGACCTGGTGTAGACCCATGTAGGCCCTGTGCTTGCTGCTTAAGTCTCTGTAAGCTCATATGCACCTTGCTTATTTCTTTTGGAGGGCTTTGTTCTTCTGGTGTCCTCCATCCCCTCTGGCTCTTACACTCTTTCTGCTTCCTCTTTCCTGGAATTTTTTGAGCTCTGAGGAGTGGGATTTGATGGAAACCTACCATTTAGACTAGATACTCTCTGCATAATGTCTGACTAGAAGATGACTTTCTAAACCACAGGCACTAAGATCAACAATTAATAAATGAGACCTCATGAAACTGAAAAGCTCTGAAAGGCAAAAGACACCATCATTCAGACAAAGCAGCAGCCTACAGAATGGGAAAAGGTTTTAACCAATTCCATATATAATAGAGGGTTAATATCCAAAATATATAAAGAACTCAATAAATTAGATATCATAAAGCCCAAGTAATCAATTTAAAAATGGGGTATAGAATTTTTAATAGAGGAATGTCAAATAGCTGAGAAATACTTAAAGAAATGTCACCATGGTTAAAGGCATATACCACCACACCAGGCAAGATTCCTGTTTATTAATGTTAGAACAAAATGAAGAAAGTGAACATGTTGATAGCTTCATTATTGGCCCAGCTGATAACCACTTCTTCTCCTCTTAAAAAACAAACAAACAAACAAACAAACAAAACAAAGCAAAAAACAAAACCAGATAAACATAAGGACATACTATTTTAAAGGTTAGAAGAAACTATTTCAAACATTTGTCTCCTTAAAAAGTTCCATGTTGTGCCAGTGCAAAATTACAGTATACTAATATATTCATATATGTAATCCAAGGCTAGTCTTCTGAGACTGTGGGAGGAGGCTGGGTGTTAGTTTTGAATGCACGTTCTTACCTGTGCTGAAGGGCTGACTTTGCCTCCGGTAGTAGTTTCTGTTATACTAGACCCTAACTCTGTGGCCCCTCGCCTGGGTATCAGTGGATGGTTGGCCTCTCCCCTCCTATCCCTCCCTCCTGTTCCTTTTTTTCTTTCTCCCTGTCTCATGTAGCTGAGGCTGGTCTCAAACTTGATATGTAGCCAAACTCCTGATCCTCCTGCTTCTACCTCCCACATACTGGGACTACAGGTCTGCTCTACACTCTGCAGGCGTGTTTGTTGTTCTTAGTGGTATGGTAGTTTTGCGTAAAGTCTGTCAGAAGAATTTGGAGGGCACCTTGAGTTCAAAGCCAGCCCAGTCTAAATAATGAGACCTTATATTAAAAAGAAAACAAAATAAACAAAAATGCTGAACAAATCAGGATTTATTTTTTAAATTTTTTTGAGATAGGTTCTCTCTACATAGCTCTTGCTACCCTAGAATTCCCTATGTAGATCATGCTGGCCTGGAACTTAGAGAAACCCAGGCTTGCCTCTGCCTCCTGAGTGCTGCCACTAAAGGCATGTGCCACCATGCCCAGCCATATCAGGGAAATTTATTTAGAAACTGTTCTGTTTTGTAACAAACAAACACAGACTGAAAGCAAGAAAAAGGAGCAGGAGTCCCCAATGAATCCTTAGGAGATGGCAGATAGATACTGACTGTAACCTCGACAAAGACCTTTTGGAATACTTAAGTCTCCTGGGTAGTTTTTTGTTTTTCAGAATACTTACTTTATATGTGTGTGTCTGTGTTTCTGGGTATATGTATATGTATCACTTGCATGTGCAGTAGTAGCCCATGGAGGTCAGAACGTATTAAATATCCTGAAACTGGAGTTCTGTGTGGGTGTGATCTGTTAGTCGTGGAACATCTGAAAGAGCAATGACAGCTTTTACTGCTAAGCCATCTGCCCAGCCCCTCCTGACTGAACAGGGAGGCTCTCTCTCTCTCAGTATAAAAACATTTTAAGTCTGTTTTTGTTTTTGAAGGGCGTTTTGCATGTTTGTGTGCTTTGTGTGTGTGGAAATGCATTCATGCATGTGGGTGGAAAGCAGAAGTTGAGATTGTATAACTTTATTGCTCTCTACTTTATATTTTGAGTCAGGGACTCTCACTTAACCCAGAGCACGCTGATTCACCTACTCTAAGAACCCAATACATTCAGGGGATCCCATTTTTACCTTCCATCACTGGGATGACAGGTGGGCTACCATGCCCTCTTGGTAGTTACATGGGTAGTGGGGACCCAAATTCTGATCCTGACACTTCTGTGGCAAACACTTTACTTGCTGAGTGATCTCCCAAGTCCCAAATTATTTTTTTAATGACTCATTTGAAAGTAAAAAACTTTATTTGTGAAACAGGTTTTCTTTTTTTAGTTTTTTGAGACAGGGTTTCTCTGTGTAGCCCTGGCTGGCCTCGAACTCAGAGACTCACCTGCCACCACCTCTGAGTGTTAGGATTAAAGGCATGGACTACCATGCCCAATGTGAAACATGTTATCATCGTATAAGCTGAGAGTTTAGTGTAAACAACAATGAGATGCTTTCTGTACTTTCTGATGTTATAGTTTGAAATAATGTGGTTTAGGCTTATTTTGGATTATGTTCTTTTAGGGAAAACATGATGATGGCCTGGAATAAGCCGAGTGAATGAGAGATGGTTTTATTTAATTTGTTTCTTTCTTCAAGTATCTTCCAAAAATATCTTCTCACCTTAAGCTGTTAGTTCTGTTGCTCCCCCCCCGCCGCACCCCAGGACAGTCTTCTGTAGTGCATAGGGCCTTGAACTCAGTCTATAGCCAAGGATGACCTTAAGCTGTCAGTCTACCTTCCATTTACTGAGATTATAGTCGTGGCCCACCACACCTCGTTTTAGGTTTTCAGAGGCTGATTTGTGTTGTAATCTTGTCTGTATCCCTATTGCCGTCATACTGGGAATGGTAGTAGTAATAGTGGCAGTAGAGCCTCATATCACTTATGTATGCTGGAGGGGGCAAGTTCATGTGGGTGTATGTACATGTGTTTGTAGACACGTGTGTGCTTGTGTATGGAGGCCAGATGTTGACTTCAGCTTTCTTTCATGATTGCGTCTGTGACCCTGGTTGTTCTGTGTGTAGACTGGGCTGGTCTCAAACCTAGAGAGCTGCCTGCCTCTGCCTCCTGAGTGCTGAAATTAAAGGTGTATGCCATCATGCTCAGCTTCTCCACCTAATTTTTTGAGACAAAGTTTTCCACTGAACCTGGAGCTCACTGATTTTACTAAACTGACTATCCAGTGAGCTCTAGGACTTCATCTGTCTGTGCCGCTGCCAGTGCTGGGGTTCGCAAGTGTCCCACTATGCCTAGCTTTTTGTGCTTCCTGGGGATTCAAACTCAGGCCCTTACCCACTGAACTGTTTTCCAGGATCACTCTTTGAGCTCTTTTGTACTTGAAGATAAAGATTATTTTAATTTTATTTATGTGTATAGTGTGTATCTCTGTGTGCATTCTGCATGCATGTGGAGCCTGTGAAGGACAGAGGAATTGGATCTCTAGGGCTAGAGGTCCACACAGTTGTGAGCCACTCGGTATGGATACTGGGACCTGAACTTGGGGTTCTGGAACAGCAGCAAGCACTATTAACTGCTTAGTGCCTCTTCAGTCGTCTTCTGTACTTTTAAATTCTTGATGACTGATTTGTGTCTTGATGACAGGACACAGAGTGTCTTTTCAGTGCTCTTTAATTTTTTTCTTCTTTTTTTTTGTCCTCCCAATTAATTCCAGTTTGAATATCAGCTCTCTTGAATTCCTTTCTATTCATTCTCCTGTTTTGTTTTTGTTTCTCTTTCTTTCTTTCTTTTTAAAGATTTATTTACTATGTATACAATGTTCTGCTTGTATGCCAGAAGACCCCATTATAGATGGCTGTGAGGCACCATGGCTGGGAATTGAGCTCAGGACCTCTGGAAGAGCAGCCAGTTCTCTTAACCTCTGAGCCTGCCCTGTTTTTGTTTTTCAAGACAAGGTTTCTCTATGTAGCAGCTTTGGCTGTCCTGGAACTTACTCTGTAGACTAGGCTGGCCTAGAACTCACAGAGATCTTCCTGTCTGACTTTCCAGTGCTGGGATTAAAGGCATGGGCCACTACCACCTGGCTCATTCTACCTTTGTTGCTCTGGTCTTAGAAGTTTGTTTAGCAGTTGCACATACAACTTTTACTACTGTAATTAAAGGGTTATTACAGTCTCTGGATGAAAAAAAAAAAAAAAGAATGTCACCATCCTTAGCCATCAGGAATCCTTTTTCATGGAATGAGCCTCAAGTTGAATCAGACTTGGTTGGCTACACCTACAGGTTCTATGGCACCATTTTCCTGTCTGCTTTTAAGGCAGGACACTGTAAGTAAAAGATTTTGTGGCTTGGTTGGAGTTCCCCTTTCTCTCTTTTGGTACCTTCTATATAGTACCTTCCAGCACCAGAGATTAGAACATAGGGGAGAAGGTCCCCTGTAGACACCAGCTCAAATTCCCCATGTTCAATGAGTTGTGTGGATGTTGTACTTAGCAATGGAGACCTACTGTCCATTTGCAGAGAGCAATCCTTGGTCAGCTTGGATTGTTTGGGGATTTCCATGGGACCCCATTGGCCAAAAACTCAATTGAATATAACCCAGTTCCTTCACTGGAAGTCTTGCCTGGCTACAGACATAGCCTGTAGACACTCCATAGCCCCCATTACTATTAGTCCTCATTAGGATCACTTTAATAGATTCCAGGAGGTTTCCACTGCATTAGGTTTCCACACACTATACCAAATGCCCCCCAATTCCAGCCTTCTATCCCTGCACTTTCTCTTTCCATTCCATCAACCCATCTGCCTGATCCTTCCAGCTTCTGTCCCCACCTGCCCTAGCTCACCCCTAAAATCTATTCTATTCCTCTTCCTGAGAGATCCATGTGTTCCCTTAGAGCCTTCCTCTTTACCTAAATCTCTCTGTGTCTACAGATTGTAGCTTTATTATCATTCACTTAAGGTTAATATTGACTTATAAGAGAATACATACCATATTTGTCATTCTTGGCCTGGGTTACCTCACCCGGGGTGACTTCTTTTTATAGTTTTATCCATTATCCTGCAAATTTCATGATGTCATTTTTTTAAAACAACTGAGTAATACTTTATTGTGTAAATGTACCACATTTTGTATATCCATTCTTTTGTAGACGGACATCTTGTTTCTACTTCCTGGATGTTATGAAAAGACACAATGAATATGACTGATCAAGTGTCCTTGTGGTAGGATGGAGAATCCTTTGGGTATATACCCAAAAGTAGTATATCTGGTACATGAGGTAGATTGATTCCCAGCTTTATGAGTAACCAATATATTGATTTCCATAGTGGCTGTCCAAGTTTGCACAGGGAGAGGATGTTGCCAGGGGTCAGCTACCCAGCTAAACAGCCAGCCATGAAGTCAGAAGTAAAAAAAGGTATATAAAATAGAGAAAGATAAAAACCCAGAGGCAAAAGGTAGACAGGATAACTTAAGAAAAGCTAGCTAGAAATAAGCCAAGCTAAGGCTGGGCATTCAGAAGAAAGAATAAGCCTCCTTGTGATTTATTTGGGAGCTGTGCGGCATGTCCCCCAAATAACTAAAAGATCAAAGAGCCAAAGAGTAAAAACAACAGGACCAACTCTGTTTCATTGATTCTTTGTATTGTTCTCTGTTTCTATTTTATTGATTTGTGTTCTGAGTTTGATTATTTTCTGTGGTCTGCTCTTCTTGAGTGTGCTTACTTCTTTTTGTTCTAGAGCTTCCAGGTGTGATGTTGCTAGTATAATATCTCTCCAATTTCTTTATGAAAGCACTTAGTGTAATGAACTTTCTTCCTAGTATTGCTTTCATTGTGTCTTGTTAGTTTGGTATGTTTTGCATTCATTTTCATTGAATTCTATGAAGTCTTTAATTTCTTTATTTCCGTCTTGACCTAGCTTTCATTCAGTAGAGAGTTGTCCAGTTTCAATGAATTTGTAAGCTTTCTGTTATTGCTGAAATTCAGCTTTAATTTCTTATATGTGCTGAGAATTGCTCTGTGGCTGAGTATGTGGTCAATTTTGAAGAAAGTTCCATGAGATGCTGAGTAAAAGGTATATTCTTTTGTGTTTGGGGGAAATATTCCATAAGATAACCATTAGATCCATTTGGTTTATATTGTCTTTAGCTCCAATATTTCATATAGCCACTGGTAAGCTGACTATGTACCAGTGGAAGGCTATACAGGTAGCACAAACTGGACTTGATGAGGTGTTTTTTGTTTTGTTTTTTTAAAGAAGCCACAATGTTGTCTTGTTGATATCGAATGAGGGGTGGAGCTCGGAAGAATTGAAGAGAAGCTAAATATGATCCACATTATATTGTGTGAAAATTCAAAGAACTAAAATAAATCAATAAGTAGAACAATTACAATTATATTTAAAATAAGAATACAGGTAATTTGTTTTCTTTAATAAATTAGGATATTTTATCTTAGGTTTTCTGAAGTCCACATAATTTAAATCTGAAAGAAGATAAGAATGAGTACTAGATGGCAAACCACAGCAATGTCCACCTTCTAAATATCTTTGACAGGAAGTTGAATTTCAATTAAGACTATTGTAAAAATTCCCTCGGTTCCAACAAAAACATTTCTGAGAAATATGAGTTTTGCTAATTCAGAATCTCAGTTTCATGGTTTCTATTGGTTTGTTTGTATTGATTTATTGCTACTCTTTCTCCAGTGTTGTACATAGCCTTTTGGAGATGAGGTTGCACCAACCATAGGGGGGGAGCAGGACGGGGGAGGACACGGGAATCCGTGGCTGATATGTAAAATTAAATTAAATTATAAAATAAAAAAATGTTTTCAGCTATAAAGTATTAGTGCTTACTCTACTTGTGCCACAACTGCTTTGTGCCAAGCATTTCTTATGTCCCATTTTTATCCCAGAAAATATTCAATGTGGGTTGCCCTAATATTTACATAAATCATTTTAATGCACATTGGTTTTATCCAACTACATTTTCACAACATACTATCTTTTCTCTAGGCCTCATCTGGTACTGGAATCATTTATGTTTAGTATTTCCTTTAAAACAAATGTTGTATCATTCTTTTCCAGAATGGAGAATAAAGCAATTGTTTCCTATTCCTATTTATAATAAAAGAAACTCTACATTTGTAAATAGCATATTTGATTTGGGTTTTATCACATCATTCTAAAAGTAAAATCGATGTGTGACAATAATGTGGTCATAATTTGCATTTTAAGTGAAAGATAATCTGTGTCAGATCTGGAACATACTATTTGACTATTCAGTTTAGGATGAATTGTTAGGAATTGATAATGATAATTATTAAAAATGTACTAAGTGGGTTTCTCTATACATATGCATGTATGTATATATGCACGTACATATATACATACATGCTATTTAGAAGATTTATATATGTGTGTGTGTGTGCATATCCTAAATAGCATGTGCATAATTGCCTGATTATAACAAATAATCTTTGTGAAAATATACTTAATATAGACATACAGCTGAGTGCTTTTATAATGTCTTTTAAAAATATTTGATTACTATTCTTTATTAGCTCATCCTTTAGCATAATTTATTTGTTCATAAACTTTAATGATTGATTTGAAAGGAAAATGTTCAGAGACTACTTTTCATAGCATCCAAACAGAAATATAACTACATATATATCTCCTGAACTTAGAATGTGTGGAAATCTATATTTCAAATAGTGAACTTTCAGATAGGAAAGTACTGTTAGAGGTACAATAGCCAGAAACCATGTGAATGAAGCTTTAGTACTCTGAATTAGTGAAATGGAATGGCATGCATAGATATGTTTTATGATTCCTAATTTAGTAGTGAAAGAATTTTTAATTTCAGTTGGTTTAAAATTAAGTATATGTGTGAATATCTCAATATTAATAGAATATTAAGTTACATTTTATCCTCCTAGTTATAATTTTATTTGATCTTTCAAAACAAGTTCAGGGTAATGGTCATTAAAACACCTTGTATGCTTACCAGTTTTGAGCCCTCTGATTCACTGGTGGAAATTCAGTGACCTAATAAATGATTTTTGTCTCTTAAGTAAATACAAACTGGCTTGGGGCCATGAACACATTGGGTACTGTATAAACAAATTTAAAAAAACATCCAGTGAATATTCAGTGGCTTAATGAAGAATTGTGTATAATTTGATGGAGAAATTGGTATTTAAGTTAGCAGGCAGTTATGAAGATTCTATCAGTTACACACATTGCTTTGACATTTTATCAGTTCATATTTCCTAATGATATTAAATGGTAGAGATTGAACATGTCACTCTTAATTCACCATGACAAATAAACATTAATATTTAACCCTTGTTCATAACTGGGAATTGTGCAATTTATTAGTGTGCTTAAAAATGCTGTTTTCTTGTGTCCTCTTTTGTAAATTGGAGAGCAGCTAGATGAGTTGCTGTGCCAGTGTGTGTGTGTGTGTGTGTGCATGTGTGCGTGTGTGCGTACATGCGTGTGTTTGTGTGTGTGTGTGTGTGTGTGTGTGTGTGTGTGTGTGTAGGATCCTACCAGCAGGACTGCACAACTAGTAAATATTCATAGGATCATCTAAGACATTAATTGAAATTGTATGAGGAACCTTTTAAAATCAGTATAGCAATTTTTTCTCAGAGAACAGAAATGAACATCAGGTAAGTAAATTCAATAGTATTTCTGGAGAATGTAATGCATACAATAGTTTGTAAGGTAATGGAAACTAGTGGCGTGGTAATTTAACTTCATAATTCAAAATATGCAGAAGCTTTGGGTCATTTAATAGATTAGTGTCCTTAAATAACCAGATAGAGGAGTAAAATGTTTTGAAAAGAACAAAAATCTGTATTTTCTATGATATGGAAAAAGAAATTTTATAGGTATTTACCTAATCTCTCAACAAAAATGTTTCTTCAGTCAATTTTAATCTGCTAGCTTTGATTTATCAAATAATACTGGAGAGACTAAAAATCTAGAAGCCTATCTACCAGATTATCCAGCTCTACCACTCCTGGGCCTATTCCCAAGGAACTTCATGACCTACTACAGTGATGTTGGATCATTCATTTTCATTGCTCCTCTATTCACAATAGTCAAGAAAGGGACAGCAGCTTAGACTTCCATCAACTGATAAATAGATAATGAAAATGTGGTACATTTACACAATGCAATATTATTTGGCCATAAATAAAATGAAATTTGCTACTAAATGAATGGAGCTGGATATAATGTTGATGAGTGAGGTAACCTGGACTCAGAAAACCAAATGCTACATGTTCCCTCTCATATGTGGATTCTTGGTTTGAAAGTTTTGATAAGTGTGTTTAAATAGGTGGACCATAGAAGTCAGGAAATTAGTGGCCACAGGGGTATAGAAGTCTAAGGGAAGGGTAATTTAAAGAGGGAAAGGGAAATGGAACAATGAAGGATTAAATGGAATGAGGGTTGGGTGGGCAGGGTAGACACACATATGGAGAGTGACAGCTAACACTACAGAAATGTATCTTTTTTGGGGGGAGGTTGAACAGGGTTTCTCTGTGTAGCTTTGGCATCTTTCGAGGAACTCACTCTGTAGCCCAGGCTGGCCTTGAACTCACAGAGATGTGCCTGCCTCTGCCTCCTGAGTGCTGGGATTAAAGGCATGCACCACCACTGCCTGGCTAGAAATGTATCTTATATTAAATTATAATGTATTTTATTTTTGAAAAATAGTTGATATTGGTGAACGTGTACATGTAAGTATATGCACCATGTACATGCCTAGTGCACATGGAAGTTGGAAGATGATGGCATTGGACTCTCTGGAACTGGAGTTACAGGTGGTTGTTTATTTATATTCTTTCAGCTGCATCATAAAGTTATAAATGCTTTTTCACTTGAAAAGTTTCCTCTGGATGAGAATGTTCTTAATGATCATGTATTCATCCCTTTGAAATGAATACACCTTTTCATTTAGCTCAATTTATTTTGTGGCCACCTTGTCAACATAAAAATTATGTCATTTTACAATAAGTCCAATATTACTATCTATATTAAGATTCATTAATTAAATAGAAACTTTTGATAATACCAGACTTAAACCTTGATTGTTCTTCATAATACTACCTCTTGCTCTAATGAAAACATTTCTCATCTTCTTAGACTCATCTTTTGGTTCATGCTTATATGCTGTTCCCTAACATGAAGCTCAGCAGACCAAATTTCCACTTTGAACTTTCCGTTCTCTTTGTGTGATTTAAAAATAAATCTGAGAATGAGATCAGGTAGCTGATTTTTGTTCTTATCTGAATTTATCTCCTTGTGCTTGCTGTCTAACATTATGTATGTCTCAACGTCTGTTGTGTAACACCTTTACTGAAAAACTGTGAGACATCAGAATATTGAGGACTCTTTGATGTTAGCATCAAAGTGTGCTCTCAGCTCTTCTCAAATAATACCAAATTAACTCTCCTCTCCATGAGAGTAACTTAATACCTTGCTTCTTAAGGTAGGGGCTGAGTGGTGACTAAAAAGGTTTTCTGCCTTTCCATGTTTTTTCATTAGTAAGATTTACTAATGTCCATTCTCAAAACAGGAATGGACTTAGCCTTCATTTATTCTGGAGAAGAGGAGTGGATGAGAAAGTGCAGATCATCAGAGAGAACACCAGGAGAAAGTACAGATTATAAGAGAGAATACCAGAATAACTGACATAGTAGCTATGTATTTGTGCATAAAATTTTAGTTAGCTGATATAACAGAAATACTTGAAACCTGAGTGATTTAGCATAAGAGACCTGGTTAATGTGCAATTTTGTCAAAAGCACTCTATTAATCTATTATAGGCTTCTTATACATACTCAAATCTCTCGTGTCCTTTTCAAGAGTTACTACCATTATAATACACTGTGAATTTTCTTACTACTTTGGAGATTAACAAAGCATCAACTTATGATTATTTGCTATGTGTTACCTGACTGATAATGCCTGAACATTGATTGAGAAATGTGCACATATGAACACAGAAAAATGTAGACTAAGAGCCTGTGAAATGCCTTACTGGGGAAATGTGCCCTTGCTATGCCTGATCACCTGAGTTCAGTCCCCAGAACCACATAGCAGAAGCAGATAACTGCAATAAAATAGATACTTTCAAATTATATTAAAATAGAACTTATTAACAAGTTAATCAGTTAACTAACATTATTCAAATATAAAATGTCTACAAGGACTCTGTTCTCCTTCCTAGAACTTGAGTGTATACAGGAATTAGAAACTTTGTACTTATTTGCTTAATCATTTTGATAGTCTTTTCTCGTATTTCACTTATAAGAGAAGTTTTGGCTTTTAAGCACCAAAATAAGGGTATTCACTGATATATATGTCCTGTATTTATTGTTAAACAAAGAAAAAAGTCCTATTGAAGTCCTACCGCAAATAGCAGTTTTCAAAATCTGTCTTTTATCATTGATGCCATAGACTAGTATACTATATTTACCCATTTATTTGGAAATTGTTCTGATAACGTATCATAGTAATGATGATCAGAAGTAAATTGTAATGCAAAAATGACTTTTTGCATGAGACAGGGTATTGCTCTCAGATGAGTTCTAAAGTAAGTGATGGAGCTTTCTGGCACACAGAAACAAAACAAACAAGAGAAAACAAAACTAAAACAAAAAACCAAGACAAGGTTATTATAATTCATTAAATAGTTGAATCTTGGCAAAACTGTCAGCCCCTTCAAAGTCAGCTCTCAGAATGATGTGGAGGACTGAACAAGGAGTTAACGAAGTCCACAGGAAATATGTTGACAGTGTTTGATAATCTTTTTCATCTAATTTTAATACTTCAGATTCAGGGTCCAATTTATTATAACATACAATATGAGAAACCCCAGGGAAAAATGAAGCAAGAAACAGAAGACTGGATAGTAGTATAGAAATGGATCTAGAAGAATTAATGTCAGAGGTTCAGTCTCAGCCATTTCATACACCAAGCTATTTGAGTATTAGGTTTTTCATTTGAAGGGAAATTTGATAAGTTCTGACTTGTTTTGAATTTAAAATGTCACCTGTGTTGTGTTTTGAGTATTTGTTTAGTGACACTCTTTTGAAAAGCCATGAAACCATTCAGAAGTGAGACCTGGCTGGCAGAAGCAGAGTCCTTTTTTAGGTTATAGTCTGTCAATGGTACTGGTATGGCTCTTAGCTTTCTGGTCAGACATAATGTGAACAGTGGCTGCCTCATGTTCCTGCCACTATGGACAGAGTGACTCCACTATGCCTTTCTTACTACAATGGATTGAAATCCTGTGTTGCTGTCATATTCAGTCACACTGTTGAAAAAGTAGCTAATATAAGTGTTATCATATAAGATTACTTGTAAGAGGCATTATGAAAGCCTCCGAGTGCTTGATATACAAGTATTTAGTTAATTGGAGGTATTACTATAATTATTCTGATCAGTGACTCTACCAGTCTATCTTATATAAATTTTAAAGTAATCACAAATCCCACAGAACATGAAGTTCCATAAGAAATGGAACTTTGCCAGGCAGTGATGGTACATGCCTTTAATCCAAATACCTGGGAGGCAGAGGCAGGCAAGTCTCTTTGAGTTCGAGGCCAGCCTGGTCTATAAAGTGAGTTCCAGGATAACCAGAGCTGTTACACAGAGAAATCCTGCCTTGAAAAACAAACAAAAAAACCCCAAAGAAACAAACAATACCCCTCCCACCCCCCAAAAGAAAAGTAACTTCATATGAAGTAAAACAAGAGTTAAGTAAACCCCAGTAATTTTCCCCTAAGGAGATTTGATTTTTTTTAAAAATGGGAAGTAGGTTTTTCAGTGATGTAAAAATTCCTTCAGCTTTTGACAAGGACCAACTCATGTTCATCTAATTCAGCAATAATCTCACTGCTTATATCTTTATTAAAAATTTAAGCATGTGTTAGTATATACAATTCAAATCATATTAAAGATAATCTATTTAAAACCTTTCCTAAATGGAATATTTTCTAACTTCACCAGCCCTGGGCAATGAATGTCAACCTGGTGGCTTCTGAGTCTCACTGTTAACTATCAAAAACATCTTTTAAGATTATTTGCAATTAAAACCTTAAGTTTATGATCAACATTCAACTGCACAGTGGTGGGGTCAGAGATGGACAATTTCTACTCTGCATGAAAAGCGGGTCTATAATGATCAAAATCACAAAGCAACTAGTAAAGAGTTTTGCATTAAACTTTTGGATGTCAGCTTTGAGGTGTATCATGTGCAGGTCTCACTACACATCAATTCTCTCCACCTCAAAATTTAACTTAAAGTTAACACTCTGAAGAAGTTCATCTTACCACAGCCATTTTTTTCTCCTTCAGGACATTTATAGTTAACAGGATCATAAGGATCAATTTACCTGAAAACTCTTTCATTTGTCTTTAACCTATTAGAAGATATATTACCATAATGAATACATTTATAAGGGAAGGGAATACATGTTGTTTAATGTAGCATCCTAGTAAAGTAAAATAAATACTGAAAAATAATAGATGCTCAAATAAATTTTGGGTAATAAAAGAGACTGTAAAGATGAGGTAAATTTCTTGAATTTTATTACTCATGGCAACTATAACATAAAACAACTCCACATATACCATATAATTTTACTGAGAAATGGAATGTTACAAAGAAAACATCAGCACAACACTGTTTAAAAGGTAGAAGCTTAGCAAAAGTATGTTTTACTATTCCAGGAAATTATACAAATAGATGAGATTATTTCACAATTAGTTTTATTCCATGGCAAAGCTCTTATTACTAAATTTATGAATGGCATTAAGTGGAGATTTTTGGAGCTAAACAACAACGCTACTAAGTGCAACAATGTTCAAATAAAAAGGCCAAAAAGTGAAAGAAAAAAATGGCACGGTACACATACAAATTAGAACTATGCAGATAATATTCTCCCTTCTCTCTGTATCAAACTAGGACCTATATTTTCTCCTCAACTCTACAAACTCTCTGCAAATTATACAGGAGTAATTTATCTCTGATTGTACTAGATATGAGGGAAGCTGCTGCCCATGGCACTAGAACTTGCACCAGAACTAGATCTCGGGCCAGCACTGTTTAAAATCATGGTAAGGGTTCTCTCTTCTTCTTCTATCAGAGCCTCTTCATACTGAGACTGGAATGCAGTAGGGTCTGTCCCATGAACCTTGGCCACAAACTCTAACACTTTCATCTTACTAGTTTCAAATCGAGCCCGGGGACCCCACACATATTCATACTGTACAGGATTGCTATTGGCTACTGGCTGGTACACCAGGTACTGCTCCTTCACAAACTCATCGGTTATCAGCTTCCTAGGGTCACCAAAGACGAAATGATTCATCCCAGAATAGATCCCCATTGGATTCAACACTTCCCAAATCTCGTCTTCAGTGGCACGGTTGCCTTTCATGAATACTACCCCTAGGATGAGTATCAGGAAACCAGTCTTAGGAAAGCTATACTCATCACTACGCATCCCATCATAGGTGAGACCTAGTTTGATAAAGAGAGCATAGCAGTGGTTGACAGGGTCTACTTCCTTTACATCCAAACCAAAGACCATTTCCATGCGTTCAGCAGCTCTCATGAGGATTTCATGGTAACGATATTGATCCTCTCTTACAATGAGTCTCAATATATCAGTCATGCTCATTATCTCTCTCATCTGATACTTGTATAGCATGTAATTCACCAAGAAATCAACTTTATTATCAACACTCATCATAGGTACATTCATGGTATTTTGCTGAAATGTTGGATAGGTTGGATAGCCCTGCACTTGTTGGTTGCTAAGATTCGCACCTGAAGAGGCACAGGGACTCTGAAGACCCCTAGAAGTACTGGGTGTCTCATCTGCAGGATCATTCTGGTAGCTAGCCATCAGAGAATGAGAGGAGGTACATGGCTCCTCCGCATCCCTGGTGACCTGTGTAATATTTAGGCCCTGAGTCTGCTTACAGGGCTGAGACTTCAGACTACTAGCCATAAGATGAGAGGAGGAACATGGTTCCTCCATATCATTAGAGACGGCTGCAACCTGTAGGCCCTGGGTCTCCTCACAAGTTTGGCCCTTCAGACTACTAGCCATAAGATGAGAGGAGGTACATGGCTCCTCCATATCGCTGGAGACTGCTGCAACCTGTAGGCCCTGGGTCTCATCACAGGTCTGGCCTTGGTCAGCTGCACATTCTGGATTCTTTTGACGTTGAGACATGGTGACTCTGGTGACGAGAAGTAGCTAAGCGTGTGGACAGGAAGGCAGCAATGAGGAATCACTGTTTGAAAGAAAAAGAGAGGATGTGAGGTAATCAGCTAGTAAAATCAATTATAGTAACTGTGATAAAAGCCACTTCCAATGGACTTCTGAAAAATCATGATGATTCTGTACACTGTAAATATGTATTGTTTTCATTGATAATAAAAAGCTGATTGGTAAGTAGCTAGACAGGAAGGATAGGTGGGACAGCCGGACACAGAGGAGTCTGGGAACAAAAAAGGCAGAGTCAAAGGAGTCACCAGCCAGACACAGAGGGAGCAGGAGATGAATGAGCCATGCTAATAAAGGTACCACCATGTGGCAGGGTGTAAATAAGGAATATGGATTAACTTATATTTAAGAGCTAGTTAGTAATAAGTCTGAGATATTGGCAGAGCATTTACAATTAACATAAGCCTCTGTATGGTAATTTGTAAGTGGCTGCTGCAGCAGGAAAACTCCGTCCACATATGGTACCCAAATGTTCAGCAAAAATTTCCACATAAAACCTGGGAAAGCTTTTATTAAAAAAAAAAGAATTCTAAACACACAGAGGAACAGAGCCAAGTGCGGTTCCTTGGTAACCATCTTTTCTTGGGTAGGCTGTTTGCTAGTTGCAAGCAGAGGCAAGGCTCCTTTAAAAGACGGCTTCCTGTCTCAGTGCTAGTGGCAATAAATGGCATGGCTCTTTTGAGAGGCCCTGCTACCAAACTTTTGGATGGGGTTCGTGGCATGATGCTCAGACCCAGACGCTCCCCAGAGTTGGGGCTGTGAACGTGGCTTTCACCAGTGCCTCCACCATAAAGCTGGTCTCTCAGGGTACCAGGTGGGGCACAGCCAGCCACCAGGGCAGTGGTAAAGGTCCTAGCCATGTCACTTAACAGTTTAAAGACTCATGTGGTCAGAAAAAGCTATATTCAATAAAGACCGATTCAGATGAAAAAAAAAAAACAACCTCTAAATGAGTTACAATATGTTTAAAAATATACATAGGCTCAGGAGAGAAAAGAGAAGGTATAGACAGTCATAAAAAGAAACATATAGTTTTAAAATATTAAAGTCTTTAAAGGGAGTAAAGTAATAAAAAAAAGCCACATAAAAATGGAAAATACAGAGAGAGTCTAGCTCCTGTATGTTATTGTGTTGTCTTTGATTTTTTTTTTTGGCTGCTAAGAGACATTGGATTATGGGAAGTACTGGTTTAAACCAACCTATATATTTTAAAAGCATCTTGACTTCAAAATTTAAGTCAAAAGATAAGTTACTTTGGGAGAGAGGTTATGATTTTGTTTTGACAGGAAATGAGAAGCTATGGATTCATTGAAGGTTAAGGAAAATCAGGTTTGATTGAGAAAGGCCCCTGAAAATCCTGGCTATAAACATAAAAAAATAAACCCAAAAGAACTACAAGACAAGACACATGATATATATTTTACCTGCTCAAACATAAAACAAAAAAAAAGTATCTTTGGCTGATTTATGTACAATAGACAGTCCATACTTGTATTAATGTAGATATGTATGTTAACTTTAAATGTTTATGTATTTTCAGAGCAGTGGGACCAGACAACAATGACAATGGATGGCCCAGTTGATCCAGGATCCAAAACAGCTTCAAGGCTGCTCTACTGAGATGATCCAGCCTCCCAGAATACTACAGCCAAGACTTAACAATTTTTCAGGGTCTTAAATTTTCTCAGGGTCCCCCAAAGATTACCAGTGCCCCCAATCAGCAGAAAGTAGTTTAGAAAACTATGCCCACATTTCTCCAAAATGGGTTATAGATATTTATTATTAGTTGAGGGTTGGTTACAAGTTGTTATGGATAATGGTCAGGAAAAAAAGCTAAACAAAGGAGATTAGATTCAAGGATTTTTTCCTGAAAAGAAAAAGGGGGCTATAGAAATGATAGGGGAAATGGATAGATTAATCCCCCCAAAAAAACAATTAATCTTAAATATTTTACATTGGTATGAATTTTGGTTTACTGATACAAATTCAAAGTTATTTCTGTTATACTGTACATATGTTTCTACTCTTGTTTGGGGTATTATGCTTATGCATCTCATTTAGACATTTAATGTATAATTAAGAAATACAGATTAATAGTCATTCATAATATTCAAACTTATAGTCATGTTAGATATGTTTTCAAGGCCACACACCAGATATACTTAGGTAGATAGATGGTCTTCAAACACTTCAAAGATCTACAGAATATGGCATTTTAATGTTTAATAACCTAAGGCTTTTCATGACAGTGAGACACACCTGTTCCTGGCAGCATCAACTACTTTAAAGAAGATGATGGACACTGAAAAAACTCCATATGGAGTTTATTTTCTTTATGGCAAAAGCTGGCTAGCCATATGAGCAAAGAAACTGCCCTTGCCTCAATTGCTGACAGTTACTGTTCAAACTGGACTAGCAAGATGCAAAAGAAAGTGACTACCAAACATTGCCGAGACAAGGTAGGATAGTTCTTCAAAATTTCCTGCTTCTGAAAAAAAGTCTTCCAGATATACTAGGTCTGTGGGCCAAAGACAGCAAGATATCCCTGTCATTAAGTAACATTTGACCTTCTGGGGTATTTGATGGAGTTGAAGAGTAGATAGTTATAGTTAAAGTTTTCCTTAGTTAGGATAGAAAGTAAATTAGGTACAAAACTTTAGACTCACCAAGACAGAATAGATAATTGAGTATTTTTTCTAATTTTGTCAAATACAAGTGGACTGGATATTGTAACTATAATATAAATAACTGTTTTTGTTGTATATAATTTTACTATGTTAAAGTTAAAACCTTCCTTTTTAATTAGACAAAAAGGGGAAAATGCTGTGGAATATTCCTTCTGTACACTGTAAATATGTATTGCTCTTATTGATAATAAAAAGCTGACTGGCTGGTAGCTAGACAAGAAGTATAGGTGGGATAGCCAGACAGAGGAGGCTGGGAACAAGAAGGGTAGAGTCAGAGGAGTTGTCAGCCAGATGCAGAGGGAGCAGGGGATGAATATTAGCCATACTAATGAAGGTACTGACATGTGGCAGAGCATAAATAAGGTATATAGGTTAACTTAAAATATAAGAGCTAGTTAGTAATAAGTCTGAGCTATTGGGAGAGCATTTATAATTAATATAAGCCTCTGTGTGGTAATTTGGAAGCAGCTGCTGGGACAGGAATACTCTGCTTACATCATGTGATAAAGTTTCACAGGAAAAAACTGGTAGGGGAAAATAAAGAGACCCCGAGTGCTAGCCAACACAACATGAAAGTTAACAGGGTTCATAGTAAACATATATTTGGCTCTGTAGTTCCCACTTATTTTCTAAATGAAATAAAGGTCTACAATCTCCATAAGTATGATCAACATGGAATCTGATGCCACATTCTGTGCCATAACAAAAACTACCCCCTCAAAGGTGGGTATGAAGTCCTACTTGTAGTTGAGGAATTATAGGCAACTGATAGCTACTGGTATTGAAGAGTCTGTTTTCTTTAAGGGTATATAGTACTCTGGTAGGTTGACCATAATCCCATGGATGGCCACATACCCTCAAAACTACATGGTGGCACAAATAGTACTTAATTAGTTAAAAATAAAAGAGTACACAAAGTTGGATAGGGAGCTAAGGGGGTTGGATCAAAATTCAGTCAAATTTAAAAAAAATTAAAACCTGTTTCCTTAAGACAAAAACCATAACCTTTTGGAAATTTAAGAGTAAAATGGGAAGCTCCCTGTAATTTGGAAATTCTTTGGGTCAAAGGCAGAAACAAAACTCCACAGAATTTTTGTTTGGTATGATTATCCCCTCAATAGTCAAGGAGACTTACTTAGAACCAAATAGGCTTATCTCCTCCATTGGAAGCTTATCTATGTCAGAAGATTACTACCACCTCTCTCAGAGGTACATGAAGTAAGCTGCTCATGTACTATCCTATTTGAATTATCTAAAGGAATGAATAGAGTATCAGGGCAGTTAATTTGTTATCATTTCTATACTTAACTGTATGGGGCACTCATTGTTAACTTGATGTGTGTCTGTGTGTATATATATAGAGAGAGATCCTTCCGTTTTGTTAAACTGATATTTCATCATACTAAATACTTGTGTCCCTATTATCACAAAGGAGGAACTTAAAGACATTCAATTCATCCATTTTCCCTTTACAATTTATCAACTATGGTGGGAAAGAATGCTGTTGAGATCACTCTGTTCTTGAGCATAGGTTCCTATCTTCCTCACTAATTGTCCTTTCTTTAAACAATGTAAGTGTCTGGGATCTGATATAATTTGCTTAAATCAACAGGAACAGGAAATCACTATACATCACAGCCTGGCAGTCTTTCCCAGTGCCTATTCAATCTCACAGGGAAACTATATAGGGCTCTGTTAATCCAGATATCCTGAGATGAATGATTCCTTGAGGCCGTTAGTCAAGGGTTTTGTTTGGAGTGTGGATTGAGCCACACTTTCTGCATTTTGATAGCTACTGTTTCAATTCCCTACCAGAATCAGTTCTCATCAACTCAGACAACTGTAGGGAAGGGTATGAGAAATTTGTCTGCCAAAACACAGCTTACCTCTGTGACAACAGAGGATCCATTTCTTGGAGACCTATGAACTTGGAAGGGTAGATCCCTCAGCCTTCTTTCAGGGTCCTGCCTTTGAATTTGGTAGGATTTGGGACATTTTATGCTACTTGATGTGACAGAGGTCTATAACAACAAAACTCTCTCCTTCCTAAAATGCCAATTAGGAAGAGGAGGAATACTTATCCAAACCTAAGGTCCCCTAGACTAACAACAACATTGGAGTTTTGTTTCGTCTCTTCTATCCTAGTATGGGCAATAGCCTCAATCTCATCTGTGTTTCAGTCTGGACACAGTGCTAACAGTGCTGTGTATACATTTTTACCTTAATCTGGGGCTGCCATTAGAACAAATAAATTTATTTTTTGAGTCAGGAAAATGAAAAGAGTAATGAAATCCCAAGTATCACTTCAAGAGTTCAAAATTTGAAGACCAGAGTAGAACACTTGCAGATAGTAACTGTAATAAAATGAATGGTCTTCAATCTTTATTCAATGCCTACACATCAGTTACTAGCACTGCATAAGACTCCTGGCCCTTGATAGTCTGTTTTTTTTTTTCTTATACTAACTACCCAACTATTAAGAGCACAAAAGAAAGTTAAAAAATGGGTCCTTCCCATGTACTCCCCAGCATCCAAGTTCTAACATTATAGGTAGACATTGTGGAGCCACATGTTTCCCCAATTGCTGACTCAGAATGGCCTACCTTAATTCCTGAAAGTACCTTCGAATCTTCTCTCAAATTTCCTGGCTTCAGTGTTTTAGATCAAAGGTCACAGCTTCTGAAAAGAAAAGAAAGTGATGGCATAAAGGATATGTCTCGTGGATAACCCTTCCAGAGTCCTCCCAGGCCTGAGCAAGGAGCCAGAGAAGAGCATCCTGATAAGCCTTTATTCTGGGGAATGTAGTCCATGTGGCTTTCTATCTTTCGAAGGGAGGTTCCTTGAATACTCACATGTTCTTGGGTACTTAGTCTAGAATTAATAATCTCAGTACAAAGTATCCTTCCAAATAAATGTCATAAAATTGTTGTCCCAGTTTGCTTCTCCAGGAGCTATGACCAAAAAACAACTTAAGGGAAAAGAGTTTATTTCACCTCACAAATTATAGCCTATCACAAAGGAAGTCAGAACAAAAACTCAAGAATCTGGAGGCAGAACCTGAAGCAGAGACTATGGAGGAATGCTGCATATTGGCTTTCTTCCACTGGCCTTTTGGTGGTATGAATAAGAATGCTCCCACCCTACAGGCTCATATATTTCCCTGCTTAGTCACCAGAGTGACACTGTTTGAAAGAATTAAAAAGATTAGGAGGTGTGGCCTTGTTAGAAGAAATGTGCCACTAGGGGTGGGCTTTGAGATTTCAAAAGCCCATGCCAAGCTCAGAGTCTCTCCTCTGCCTATGGATCAGGATGTAGTTCTCAGGTACTTCTCCAGCACCTGCCTACATGCTGCCATAATTCCCACCATGATAATACTAGATTAAACCTTTGAAACTGTAAGCAAGCCCCAGATTAAACACTTTGTCTTATATGACTGTCTTGGTCATGGTGTCTCTTCACAGCAACAGAATAATGACTAAGACAGAAGTTGGTACTGGAGAATGGGGTATTGTGACAGTCAAGCCCATGCTGCTTGTTGGCAAAATGTGGACTTTGGACTAGGAAAGCACTTGAACACTTTAAAGGGGGCTTAATGGACCATACTAGTAGGCTCATGGGAGACAGAGGTGCTTAGAGCAATGTAGATTATGATGGCTTACCTCAAGAGGTTTCAGAGGGGAAATATAGTACCTTGAAACCATTTCTGTGATATTTTGGCAAAGAATGTAGCTACATTTCATCCTTGTCCTAAAAAATCTGCCTGGGGCTAAATTAAAGAATTTTGGGTTAATGGCTCTGGCAAAAGTGATTTTAAGACAGCCTAGTATTAACTCAGTCCTATGGATATTATCACTCTTATGCAGATATATAATGAAAAAGATATATAATGAAAAGGAGCAAGCTGGACAAAAGAGAAATACAAAATGCATAATTTGAGAAGAAAAAAAGCACCAGGAAGTATAATGGAGCCACGTTGGACTCAAGGAAATGATTAAAAAAAAAAAAAAAAACTAAAGAAAAGGAAAAGCCTTATGCTAAATGAAATAAAGGGAATGGTGGCTTCAGGGCAAAATCACAAGCAGCTAAGCTTCCTGCTTGTGAAAAGGATTTAGAATCTTTTTTTTTTTTTTTTTGGTTTTTTTGAGACAGGGTTTCTCTGTGTAGTTTTGGTGCCTGTCCTGGAACTCACTCTGTGGACCAGGCTGGCCTCAAACTCACAGAGATCCACCTGGCTCTGCCTCCCGAGTGCTGGGATTAAAGGCATTCACTACCACTGCCCTGCATGTGAAAAAGATTTAAAGAAAAGCTTGCCACCACCGCCCAGCAAGTGAAAAGGATTTAAAGAAAAGCTTGCCACCACCACCCAGCAAGTGAAAAGGATTTAAAGAAAAGCTTGCCACCACCACCCAGCAAGTGAAAAGGATTTAAAGAAAGACTTATGTAGGGAAGGCAACCATCAACAACACAAAGTTGATGCAAATGTTACTGAAGGAGGGAGCCAAATTCCAACCCCAGTAACAGCAGAACTTGGCAGCTTTAGCCATGTGGTTCTGGTTTTAGAGTCAAGGACAGAAGAAAGGGGTTGTGGCATATTCCTCCTCAGCTAAGAAAAGCCACTGAAGCAAATCCACCCTTGACACATCAAAGGTGTCTTGCATGGAGGCCCTGAGAGGCCATTATGTGAAGCTGTGAACGTAAAGCCTGGACTGTGTTGGAGACCCCAAGATGTTGGAAATGCCAGAGTCGTGAGATACCTGCCAAGGAAAGCTGCAGGCCAGGTGTGGAATAAGCCTAAGAGAGAGTGGTATGCTGCAATCAACAAAGTTGAAATGAGGTGGAGACCTGGAGAGTGCTATGACATCAGACAAGGAGATCCAGAATTTGGAGTTTACCCTGCTGGTTTTCCATTCTTGCTTTGGTCCAGTGTTTCCTCACAGTATTGGCTGGTTTTGTGTGTCAACTTGACACAAGCTAGAGTCATCAGAGGAGGGAGTCTCAGCTGAGGAAATGCCTCCCTGAGATCCAGCTGTAAGGCATTTTCTTATATTGTGATCAATGGGGGAGGGCCCAGCCCATGGAGGGTGGTGCCATACCTGTGCTGCTGATCCTGGGTTGTATAAGAAGGTAGGCTGAGCAAGCCATGTGAAGCAAGCCAGTAAGCAGCTCCCTTTCCATGGCCTCTGCATCAGCACCTGCTTCCAGGATCCTGCCCCGTTTTGAGTTCCTGTTCTGACTTCCTTCTGTGACGAACAGCAATGCTGAAGTGTAATCCTAATAAATAATAAGCAGCTTCCTCCCCAACTTGCTTTTTGGTCATGGTGTTTTGTCACAGCAATAGAAACCCTAACTAAGACACTCACTGTGTTCTCTTTCTCTTAGAATGATAATGTATTGCTTTTCTCCCTTGGTATTCCTACTAGTGCCACTTTCTTAAACCGTAATTCTCAACTGCATTCTGTCAATCCTTATCAACACAATGTACCACTCAGACCTTACCAAAGTGGCTTCTTTTTAGAGCAGAGACCATCACAGAAATCTCCAACTAGTCAAAATACAGGAAAAAGCTCACAGTGTCATATCCAGCCCCAACTGATATATCTATAATGTAACCACTACACTTAAGCCTCAGGGTACTTGGAAGGGGAGGAAAGGAACAATTGTGACAGGCAAAGGCAGGAGGACTGTCAAAATTAGCCTGATCTACAGAGCCAGATCCAGGCAATCCTAAGCTACAAGGTGGGATCCTGTCTCAAAATCCAAAACAACCTATTCCTATTTGAAGAGCTATTGGTAAGAAATGCCAACTGGAAATGGGAGAGTCACTTTTCTTCAGAGATGTGGGGCCCAAGAAACTCCACTAGATGGTCCCACATTCATGCACACATGGGTGGCATGAAATGGACGCTGGCTATTAAAGAGAGGGAGGGATGTTATGTAACAAGCAGCTGGGAGGACAGAGTTAGACGGTAAGTCCCTATTGTTGAAAACTCATGCACTTCACAAACAGGAGCCAGAGATCCCTTAGCTGGAACTGACCTGAATGCCTCTTTCCTGAGGAGCAGATTTCAAATTACCAGAAGGCACCTTGCAATCTTCCAAAGGGGAGAAGCAAACAACAGTCCTACCCAGCTTTGATGGCTATGAACCATAACAAGCATGGCATGATAACCCTAAGGGCGCAGTAGTGGAACACATACCTTGGCAGTAACAAATAGCTTTCTAATTGGACTTAAGACCTACCCCAAAGAGGAAAGCCATGCCTGGTCCTGGAAACTTAGCTAACTCCCCAGTGATAGTAATGTCATCAATATTGGAGAACATACAACCACTAGTTTACTAAACTAACACAATCTCTAACAATCTAAACATTTGTCCTTCTACCCACTGATACTAGTAGTCTTCACTCCTCAACAAGAAAACTTCTTACTGTAATAGATGGAGAACACTACAGAAAACCCCATTCAATGAAAATGCAGAGCTATGGAGCTCAGTCCCAATATATACATCTACAAAACACTCCTGTGCCTAAGGCTTAGGGAACAATGTGGAGGAGGGGAAACAAATGTTTTAAGAGCTAGAAGATCAGGGAGTTTTCTGTGGAATGTCTCCTAGTAATGTCAGAAACCTACAAATTGTCACCAACATGACTGTTCAAACATGAGCTAAATAAGGATGACACAAAAAGACAAGCCAAAGTGGATGGGGGGAAAGTCCATGGCACCACCAAATTACACAAGGAACTACAGGCAATGAAGAAATGATGAGAGCAAGAGAAAAATAATTCCCCAGGGCAGAGCATATTAATTGGTTATTCAATACCAAATGGTCATCCCTGAAAACATACTAGTAACACTGAATAACATTATAAAGACTGAATAGGTTATATGTTGGAGTAGATATGTAAATACATATATGCATACAATAATTAACAAAAAAAGAGGCCATGAATTTGAAAGAGAACAAGTAGGGTTATATGGGAGAGTTTGAAGGGAGAAAAAGGAGGGAGAAATGTTGTAATTATATTATTATGTCAAAAAATTACAAAGCACAACAAAAAATAGGTTGGGAGGGGAAAAGGGGTGGTGGGATATGGGAGGGATTAAGGGAGGCAGATTTGATCCAAACATATTTTGTCCATCTATGCATGGTAAACAAATATTAAAAAGTAACCAACATCCAAAATATCTGCTCCCAACCCCCAGACCATATTTCTCTTAGAAACCCATGCTGGAGTGATGATTCAGTGGTTAATTAGAGTAGTTTGTTCCTAACACCCTTACCAGGTGTTTCACAATCTTCCTGTAACTCTAGCTCCAGGAGATCTGACACCCCTCTTCTGGTATTTGCTAGTACTTGCCTCACACATCCATCCATATGTAGGTAAATACATACATATAAAGGCACACATAATTAAAAATAAAACAAATCTCTTTTTAATTAAAAGATATAACCCTCACAGAGACACATGCAAGCAAAACACCAATGAACACTAAAATAAAGTCATTTAAAGTGATAAGTTTTAGGCTTCCTGAAGGTCTCTCTGCCATGGCAATAAACCGAATCAGAAAAAGCCCAGGTTTAATGAGTAAAACATTCCCCAGCGATTCCAAGACCCACAGAGAGAAGACAGGGACTCCAGTTGTTGGGAGTCTTATATATCCCCTGTGGGAGTCTTCCTGAGCCTGTGGGAGGAGCTGTGTAGTAGGGCGGGCTTGGGGAGGAGCTGTGTTTGGCGGGCTTTTAAAAGGGCGAGCTTGGGGAGGAGCTGTTGTTTGGCGGGCTTTTAAAAGGGCGAGCTTGGGGAGGAGCTGTGTTTGGCGGGCTTTGAAAGGGCGAGCTTGGGGAGGAGCTGTGTTTGGCGGGCTTTTAAAAGGGCGAGCTTGGGGAGGAGCTGTGTTTGGCGGGCTTTGAAAGGGCAAGCTTGGGGAGGAGCTGTGTTTGGCGGGCTTTGAAAGGGCGAGCTTGGGGAGGAGCTGTGTTTGGCGGGCTTTTAAAAGGGCGGGCTTGGGGAAGAGCTGTTGTTTGGCGGGCTTTGAAAGGGCCGGCTTTTGAATGGGGGGGAGGGGGGGAAGGCAGCAAAAGAGATGGAGAAGGGAGCCCAGGTGGATTTTCCAACACACGCCTTCCAAACATTCCAGAATCTTTGTGTATAGAGGTGCAAGGGGTTTGAGGTGGAGCTCCCACCCAAACATAAAAAAATAAAAAAAGAAACCCTAGGATGTCATTTGGCGACATTTTGTGCACTGAACTTCCCAACCAGAACATACTATGGCAACTTCCAGCAGACAACAGAAAATATTCCCTTTAGACCAGTACCTTGACTTGTATAAGTCCTAAACCTCCTATATTCCCTGTGTGTACACATTACTGTCGCCATCAGACTAAGACCTCCCTTTTCCCACAGTGCATCCTCTCCCCAACTCAGAGTCCACCCTGGGCCTCACCGTTATTGTACAGAAGCCGATTCCTTAATCCTTCCTGAGCAGAAGATTTCTAAGGATGCCTCCCATGTTCAAGGCAAGGCCTTTGAGTGAAATCCTGCCTCTAAAGTTGTATAAAGTTTACTGCAGCCCAGACCAGGTCCAGATTCCTGCCGTGAGGCTCTCTGTCAATTTTGTATAATCCCCTACATCCTTATTTAGAATCTTTTTTTTTTCTTTTTTTTTTTTTTTTTTTTTTTGGTTTTTCGAGACAGGGTTTCTCTGTGTAGGTTTGGTGCCTGTCCTGGAACTTGATCTGTAGCCCAGGCTGGCCTGGAACTCAGAGATCGACCTGCCTCTGCCTCCCAAGAGCTGGGACTAAAGGCGTGCACCACCGCCGCCCGGCTAGAATCATATTTTTAAAAATCATCAGTACCTGGGACACTGCTTCTTCTCTCCTCCATCTTTACTGTACGCCAGTTTCAGCTGCTTCTGAACAAAGCTATCCTTTACAGGTTTTCCCACTTTGTAACGTCACTTCCAGTACGTGGTTTTCCACGGGCTGCAGCAGTAAGACACTGCGCATGCGCCTAGGTTCCTTACCAGAAGTTCCTTTTTTTTTTTTCCCCTTCTGCCTTATCCCACGGGGTTCTAAAAGCCCTAGGATTTTACTTCTGTGTAGCTGGGATCTGGCCTCTCATGTCAGTATACCTGAAAGGCTATTAGGGTTCAAGAGTCATTCTGTAGTAACTTACAAAGGAGACACAGCCATAGTAAGTCACTGGCAGATTCTTTGTAAGTTTTTGTTTTTTTTTTTTGTTTTTTTTTGTTTGAGACGGGGTTTCTCAGTATAGTTTTTGGGACCTGTCCTGGAACTCACTCTGTAGCCCAGGCTGGCCTGGAACTCAGAGATCGACCTGCCTCTGCCTCCCAAGAGCTGGGACTAAAGGCGTGCACCACCGCCGCCCGGCTAAATCATATTTTTAAAAATCATCAGTACCTGGGACACTGCTTCTTCTCTCCTCCATCTTTACTGTACGCCAGTTTCAGCTGCTTCTGAACAAGGCTTTCCTTTACAGCTTTTCCCACTTTGTAACGTCACTTCCAGTACGTGGTTTTCCACGGGCTGCAGCAGTAAGACACTGCGCATGCGCCTAGATTCCTTACCAGAAGTTCCTTTTTTTTTTCCCCTTCTGCCTTATCCCACGGGGTTCTAAAAGCCCTAGGATTTTACTTCTGTGTAGCTGGGATCTGGCCTCTCATGTCAATATACCTGAAAGGCTGTTAGGGTTCAAGATCCATTCTATAGTAACTTACAAAGAGACACAGCCATGGTAAGTCACTGGCAGATTCTTTGTAAGTCGTGTCCCCTCCCACCCCCAGACAGGGTTTCTCATTGTAGCTTTGGAGCCTTCCTGCATCTCGCTCTCTAGACCAGGCTGGCCTGGAACTCACAGAGATCTGCCTGGCTCTGCCTCCTGAGTGCTGGCTGGGATTAAAGGCGTGCGCCACTGCCGCCTGGCTCTTTGTAAATTTTTATTCAATAATGATGATCTCTTCAGTTCTCATTCTTCAGGATTCTTCCTTGTGGCTCTTTTAAATTCCGGTTAGGGATTCCTGGGAAATGCAATCTTTCCCTTCTAGTAAATTTTTGACTATTTTACTTACTGCATCATTTCAGATATTGTATTGTCTTTCTTTTTCAGCCTTGATTTGAGATGGGGTAGAAAAAATACCCAGACAGGTACCATGATACTTGTGGAGTATCATTACAAAACATGTTGATATATTTATTCTCTTCATCTTCCAGATTTATCCTCTTATACAAACTTTATTATAAAGATACTTTCTACAGGTTAAAGACTGATATTATGATTTTATGAGGTCCCATTGTCTACATCTACAAAACATTCCTGCACCTAAGGCTTAGGGAACAATGTGGAGGAGGGGAAACAAATGTTTTAAGAGCTAGAAGATCAGGGAGTTTTCTGTGGAATGTCTCCTAGTAATGTCAGAAACCTACAAATTGTCACCAACATGACTGTTCAAACATGAGCTAAATAAGGATGACACAAAAAGACAAGCCAAAGTGGATGGGGGAAAAGTCCATGGCACCACCAAATTACACAAGGAACTACAGGCAATGAAGAAATGATGAGAGCAAGAGAAAAATAATTCCCCAGGGCAGAGCATATTAATTGGTTATTCAATACCAAATGGTCATCCCTGAAAACATACTAGTAACACTGAATAACATTATAAAGACTGAATAGGTTATATGTTGGAGTAGATATGTAAATACATATATGCATACAATAATTAACAAAAAAAGAGGCCATGAATTTGAAAGAGAACAAGTAGGGTTATATGGGAGAGTTTGAAGGGAGAAAAAGGAGGGAGAAATGTTGTAATTATATTATTATGTCAAAAAATTACAAAGCACAACAAAAAATAGGTTGGGAGGGGAAAAGGGGTGGTGGGATATGGGAGGGATTAAGGGGAGGCAGATTTGATCCAAACATATTTTGTCCATCTATGCATGGTAAACAAATATTAAAAAGTAACCAACATCCAAAATATCTGCTCCCAACCCCCAGACCATATTTCTCTAAGAAACCCTAGAAACCCATGCTGGAGTGATGATTCAGTGGTTAATTAGAGTAGTTTGTTCCTAACACCCTTACCAGGTGTTTCACAATCTTCCTGTAACTCTAGCTCCAGGAGATCTGACACCCCTCTTCTGGTATTTGCTAGTACTTGCCCTCACACATCCATCCATATGTATGTAAATACATACATATAAAGGCACACATAATTAAAAATGAAATAAATCTCTTTTTAATTAAAAGATACAAAAAAGGGACAAGAGAGATGGCTCAGTGTTTAAGAGCACTGGCTGTACTTCCAGACGACCCATATAGCAACTCAGAACTGTAACTATAGTTCTAGGTGATCTGACACCCTCAGAGACACATGCAAGCAAAACACCAATGAACATTAAAATGAATAAGTAAAATCACTTCAAGAAATAAAAAAGAAACCCTAGGATGTCATTTGGCGACATTTTGTGCACTGAACTTCCCAACCAGAACATACTATGGCAACTTCCAGCAGACAACAGAAAATATTCCCTTTAGACCAGTACCTTGACTTGTATAAGTCCTAAACCTCCTATATTCCCTGTGTGTACACATTACTGTCGCCATCAGACTAAGACCTCCCTTTTCCCACAGTGCATCCTCTCCCCAACTCAGAGTCCACCCTGGGCCTCACCGTTATTGTACAGAAGCCGATTCCTTAATCCTTCCTGAGCAGAAGATTTCTAAGGATGCCTCCCATGTTCAAGGCAAGGCCTTTGAGTGAAATCCTGCCTCTAAAGTTGTATAAAGTTTACTGCAGCCCAGACCAGGTCCAGATTCCTGCCGTGAGGCTCTCTGTTCAATTTTGTATAATCCCCTACATCCTTATTTAGAATCCTTATTTAGAATCTTTTTTTGTTTTGTTTTGTTTTTCGAGACAGGGTTTCTCTGTGTAGGTTTGGAGCCTGTCCTGGAACTTGATCTGTAGCCCAGGCTGGCCTGGAACTCAGAGATCGACCTGCCTCTGCCTCCCATGAGCTGGGACTAAAGGCGTGCACCACCGCCGCCCGGCTAGAATCATATTTTTAAAAATCATCAGTACCTGGGACACTGCTGCTTCTCTCCTCCATCTTTACTGTACGCCAGTTTCAGCTGCTTCTGAACAAAGCTATCCTTTACAGGTTTTCCCACTTTGTAACGTCACTTCCAGTACGTGGTTTTCCACGGGCTGCAGCAGTAAGACACTGCGCATGCGCCTAGGTTCCTTACCAGAAGTTCCTGTTTTTTTTTCCTTCTGCCTTATCACATGGGCAGGATTTTACTTCTGTGTAACTGGGATCTGGCCTCTCATGTCAGTATACCAGGAAGGCTGTTAGGGTTCAAGAGTCATTCTGTAGTAACTTACAAAGGAGACACAGCCATGGTAAGTCACTGGCAGATTCTTTTTAATTCCCCCCCCCTTCCCCCCCCCCCCCCAGACAGGGTTTCTCTGTGTAGTTTTGGTGCCTTTTCTGCATCTCGCTCTCTAGACCAGGCTGGCCTGGAACTCACAGAGATTGGCCTGGCTCTGCCTCCTGAGTGCTGGCTGGGATTATAGGCGTGTGCTACTGCTGCTCTTTGTAAATTTTATTCAATAATGATGATCTCTTCAGTTCGCATTCTTCAGGATTCTTCCTTGTGGCTCTTTTAAATTCCGGTTAGGGATTCCTGAGAAATGCAATCTTTCCCTTCTAGTAAATTTTTGACTATTTTACTGCATCATTTCAGAAATTGTATTAAATGCCTTTTCTTCAGCCTTGATTTGAGATGGCGTAGAAAAAATACCTAGACAGTTACCATGATACTGGTGGAGTATCATTACAAAACATGTTAATGTATTTGTTCTCTTCATCTTCCAGATTTACCCTTTTATACACACTTTATTATAAAGATACTTTCTACAGGCTAAAGACTGATATTTTGATTTTATGAGGTCTTTTTTTTTTTGATTAAATGATTTCCTGTACATAGATGATCATCTTTGCATTACATATTTTATCTTGTTTTTATCATTCCACCAAATTATTCTCTTGTTCCTAGCATTCTGGCTATTTTCAAGTTCAGTTTTGAACAATATAACTAGTAATATACAACATTTTCCTTGTCCCTGTCTTCAGTGAACATCATGACATTTCATGTTTTTATGTCTTAATTATTTTGCTAGTAATTCCTTAAATTGAAGTATTAGAAAAAGTAGATTTCAACCTGAAGTAAAAACAGTTTATTACAATAATTATCACAATTAACCCAATGTTCCAGACACTCTTACATACTGTCATGAGTTATGGGTGTCATAACTAGTTCATTCTTCTTTTTGTAAAATTCAGTTACCATGCAGATGTGGGAGAGCATATAATTTGAGTATCAGATATTATATAATGGTTTATTCTGATCAGAATAAAGATGAAGACTAAATTTGAGGACATGAATAGATTAAATTGGAGAAGTTCATGAATTAAGGAAGAAAAATAATTCAAATGCTAATCAATTTATAGTAAAAATATTTTCTTTAGAGATTGGAGAAATGGTCCAGTGGTTAACACTTTTTCTCTTTTAGAGTACCTGAGTTTTGTTAACATCACCCACATAGTGGCCTACAACTATCTCTAAGCTTAGTTTTATAGAATTTGATGCCCCTTTAGGCTTTTGTAGGTCACTGAACTCACATTTGCATAGAAATAACAAACAGAAAACATTAATACACATAAAAATAAATAAATCTAAAAAACAGATCAAGGGAATAGACAACAAAACAAAATCCCACAATGACAGTCACACAGTATATAGAATTGTTTAAAATTTTTATATTAAAATTTAATAGTAGATTAATATGTATGCAGTCAATATTTATATTGAAAATTTTGTGATTATAGGGAATTAATAGAAAATAGACGTAATCAAAGAAAAAAGCAACACTATCATTAAAAAATATAATTTATATGCAGAAATTATACTAAAATCCATTAGTCATAAAAGCATTTTAATGGATATTGTGTATTAAATCTGTACACAGAATGTACTGTTTGCTTTAGCAATACAGAGGATAAAATTGAATTTATAAATGCATAAAAGGAATACTGCAGAACAAGTATAAGAACTCTGGAAAAATTATGTGGCTGCTATTCAAATTACTGGAGGCCTGACAAACTGGACAAATATTACAGATTCCTAGGACATTCAATGAACAAATTAAACTGGCCCAAATTTAATCTAGTGTTGACTATAAGATCAATATATGTGTTATTTGTGAATACTTGTGATTAGAAGCAGAATATGACTGAAAACCTCCATCATTCATAATACATAAACTTATTATAGGTTAATTTCAAACATAATTTTATGTTATTTCATCTGAAAATCTGAACCTTACATTAACAAAAGAAAATGCAACATTAAGAGGAAAAGTATTAACAAAAATCCAATAACCAGTATTTATTCATGTTTAAAATATATGCAATCAAATTAGATAGGGATATCTATGAAAAGCTATGTGAAATATATAATATGGAAATATTGAGTTGATTATTATTACTTCTTGTTAATAAATCAATCAAAGTACTACACAGAGCATAGGGAAATAATAGGGCGAACAAATGAAATGTGTCATGTTTGGAAACAACATTAACATATTTTATATATTTAAATGATGAAAATATATTCATGATAAACATTTAATGATGGGAAGCCCCTAAAATGTTGTTAAGTATAAGATTAATATGCAAGCACATACTTTTTGGGGGGCAACAAACAATATAAAAAACAATTAAATAAAATAACATGTATAACAAAACATCTGTTATTTTAAAAATATACTAGTATAATTTTAAAAGTATGTGAAAAATAATATGAAACTTCCCTAAAGAACAGAGATATAACTGAAGTGCTAACTAGAGGAATATTCAATATTAATTTCCAAGTTCAATTGTAAAAATATTGGAATCATTTCATCACAAATACAACTCTACAGGCTTTTTTGTGAATGTTTGTGTATATGACATGAATGAATAAGTTTACATAAGCTGAGTGTAAAATTTAAGTTAACTTGCAAATTGCCAATAATTGGCTTATTATACAAGATATTCAGAATTATTAAAAATTTATAGTAGTTTTGAGTTTGTAAATGCTGTTAGTATAGATACAGGTAAATTACCAGAAGACATGAAAGAAACTTGCAATAAATTCTCTTTCAGAGCCTCTGTAAAGATCCAATTCTACTAACATTTTTATTTTTTTAACCTCCAATTTACAGAACTCTGAGGGAATACATTTATATAGTTTTAGTCACCAAATTTTTATTTGTTATTTTTCTGCAGTCTGAGGGAACTAATTCATAGGAAGTAAGGTATTGTGTGCTTTAGTCTGGACATGGCCCAGAACTGCCTGAGCCCTAATGGCATAACAGCTGGGTTGGTAAACTCTTCTCTGTAGTCTTAATGGGATGGCTTGTGAGTTATCATTTTAGGATCATCATATTAACTGCCAGCTGTTTTCCATACTTTTACTTATCCTGCACTGAGGATGACACCTCCAACCAAAACCTTTAACTTCTTGGACCTTCAAAGAGAAAATGAGGGGTTTTAAGCACTATCCCTGTCATATGTTATTCGGTACCAAGAGCTTTATGAGGGCTTTAGGAACTGTATCTGTCATATGGCACTTAGTACCAACAGCTCTGTGGGGACTACTTATGTGCTTTGCAAGTCTTCACCTTGGGCTCATATAATTCCCATTGCCTTTGTTGACCAGCAACTACATCTTTGTTAGTCACCCTTTTCTCCCCTATTATTGAAAATAGATTCTTTTTTCATACAATATAACATGATTATAATTTTCTCTCCTTCCAGTCCTAGTTCTTTTCTTCCTCCCCACCACTCTGCATCCACTCCCTTTCTGTCTCTCATTAGAAAAAATAGGCCTCTAAGAGATAAGAACCAAACATGACAAAATAAAATATAATAAGATGCAGCAAAAGCTATCACATTGAAGTTGGTCACAACTAAAGCATCCCAGCAGGAGGGAAGGAGTCCCGAGAACAGGTGCAAGAGTTGGAGACCCACTCATTCTCACACTCAGGAGTCCCATAAAAATACCAAGCTAGAAGCTATAATAAATACATACAGGACCAGGTATAGAACCATATAGGCCCTGTGCTTGCTGCTTCAGTCCCTGTGAGTTCATGAGCTTTGTTTAGTTCTTTCAGAGGGCCTTGTTCTTTTGGTGTCCTTCATCCCTCTGGCTCTTACACTCTTTCTACCTTTTTCCTGGGATTCCTTAAGATTTGAGGGGAGGGATTTGATGAAGACTTCATATTTAGACTAGCTGTGTAACATCTGACTGGGTGAAAACTTTCTGAACCACAGGCATTAAGATCAACAATTAATAAATGAGACCTCATGAAACTGAAAAGTTTCTGTAAGGCAAAAGACTTATTCAGACAGAGCAGCAGCCTACATAATGGGATTTTTTTTTTTTTGCAAATTCTACATCTCATAGAGGGTTAATGTCCAAAATATATAAAGAACTCAAGAAATTAGATATAAAAAACAATCCAGTTTAAAAATGGATTATAGATCTAAACAGAATTTTCAGTAGAAGAATGTCAAATGGCTGAGAAACACTTAAAGAAATGTTCAATATCCTTAGCCATCAGAGATATGTAGATCACAACTACTTTGAAATTCCATTTTATACCTGTCAGAATGGCTAAGATCAATGATACAAGTGACAGCTCATGCTGTTGAGGATGTGGAGCAAGGAAAACACCCCTCCACTGCTGGTGGGAGTGCAAACTTGTGTAGCCACTTTGGAAATCAATATGGCAGTTCCTTAGGATATTGGGAACCAATCTATCCCAAGATCCAGCTATAACATTCTTGGGCATATGCCCTAAAGAAGCTCCATCCTACTATAAGGACACTTACTCAACCATGTTCATCGTGGGTTCATTAATAATAGCCATAAATTGCAAACAACCTAGATGTCCCTTAATAGAAGAATGGATAAAGAAAATCTGGTAAATTTACACAGTGGAGTAATACTCAGTGGTTAAAAAAATGATATGAAATTTGGAAGCAAATGAATGGAACTAGAAAAAATAATTCTGAGTGAGGTATCCCAGACCCAGAAAGATAAATATGATATGTATCTATTTATAAATGGATACTAGCCATTAAGTAAATAATAACCAAGCTATGGTGTGGTGATATTGTGTTCCCTAATATATTGTGCACCCTAATAAATTTATCTGGGCTCAGAGAACAGAACAGCCACTAGACAGACATAGAGGCCAGAAAATGGTGGCACACACACTTTAATCATAGCATTCTAGAGACTGAGATCCATTTGGATCTCTGTGAGTTTAAAGCCACACTGGAAACAGCCAGATATGGTGATTCACACCTTTAATCCCAGGAAGTGAGGCTTTAATCCCAGGAAGTGATGGCAGAAAGCAGAAAGGTATATAAGGCATGAGGACCAGGAACTTAGAGCTGGTTAAGCTTTTAGGCTTTTGAGCAGCAGTTCAGCTGAGATCCATTTGGATGAGGACTCAGAAGCTCCAGTCTGAGGAAGCAGGATCAGCTGAGGAATTGGCCAGGTGAGGCTATGGCTTGTTCTACTTCTCTGATCTTCCAGCATTCACCCCAATAACTGGCCCCGGGTTTGATTTTATTAATAAGACCTGTTAAGATAAATGCTACACTATGGTTCATAGACCCAAAGAGGTTAGGTAAAGAGTAAGGGTCCAGGGGAGACACATGGGTATCCCTAGGATGGGGAAATATAATTTATTTATTTCTAGAGTGAGGACAAGTGGTGATGGGAACTGGGTGATCTGGTGGGGATATAGGGTAAAAGAGAGAATGCAGGGAAATACAGCTGCGATTGATAGGCATTTGAGGGATGGTTTGGAAATCTTGTGCAGTGAAAACTTTCTAAAATATATAAAGGTGATCCTAATGAGGCCTCTTAATACTGGGGATGCAGATTCACAACTGGTCATCTCTTGTCACCAAACGAGGCTTCCAATAGCAAGATGAGTTACATTCAATTGAGTTCTTGTCCAAGAGGTCCCATGGAAATCCCCAAACAACCCAGACTTTGCTAAGACAAAGTGTTGCTCTCTGTAACTGATAGTGGGGTCCCATTTTGGAGGACAATACCCACACAACTCATTGAACATGTTGAAGTTGAGCTGGCACCTACATGGAGGCTTCATTGCTATGTTCTAATCTCTTTGGTTCAGGAGAGTACTCTGCAAGCAACCGAAAAGAAACAGAAACACTAACCCAGCCATAAAACCTTTGGTCTACAATCTGTTCTGCCTACAAAATATGCTAGGACAGAACTTGTGGGAGTAGCCAAACAATGTCTGATTTGAATTAAGGCCCATTCCATGAAAAGGAAGCCATACCTGATACTGCTTGGGTGGCCAAAATGAGAGACTAGTTAGCACAGAGACCTAGGGTAAAACCAAACATAACTGCTCTTTAAAAAGTATCAATAAAATGATATTTTGCTATAGTCACAGATCATTGTCTTATTCAGTCAACATCAGAGTGGCTTCCTCTGGCAGCAGATGGGAAGAGATGCTAGTAATGTTTTAAGATATGATATAAAGAAACAAAATAAATTCTTAGGCACAGTACTAGAGTCAGAATTTCCTGTTGTCTCTACTCAAAACTAGGGTGCCCATTAAGCTTTACCCGGAGATTCTGCTTTGGCTAACTGGTCTTTTTCCGTCTATTGGCCAGTGTCCTATCTCCTCATACTAAGTAAGGGCCACACCTCTCTGATAAAGCCCTCTATCTTTTGGGACAAAATGGTGTGTTTGCGTCATCTGGTTCATTTCTTCCTGCTTTCCAATATTCATAGGAGCAGCAGACCTGTCAAATTATTGTATGTTTTCTTATGTTCTAAGACAGAAAAAAAGTAAGGTTTTACCTGTTTGACGACTGGAAAGAAAACTGGTATCTTTCTTCTCCAACCAAAAGGAATTGAGAACAGCTAATAATCTAAAGAGACTGGCAGCAGATTCTTTTCATACAATTTACTATGGCATGCAGGTGTACTGCTACCACTGTTTTTATATGGAGAGATTCTTGTAGGACCTCTGACTTCTGCAAATTACAAATTAATAATATATTGTTTTAAGCTCCTAATACTTATGATTTGTTATAGCAGCGACAGAAAAAATTGGAAATATGCTAATTCAAAGAAAACATGCTCAGTTATATTAACATCAGACTATGTAGTCAGCTGAATGTAAATAAATATTCACAAAGAAATATGTGATGATGAAATGGTCACTAAGAATGCATAACAATCTTGTAGCAATGCATGATGGTATATACCTGGAATTGTAACACATAAAGACAGAAGAATGATGATCCCACATTTGATTCCAACCAGCACTACATAGAGAAATCCAAGCCTGTTTTCATTGATTCTCTTCCCCTTATCTTATTCTTCATCTTCTTTGTCCCACTTGTCCACTTCCACCCACAGTAGTTTTCCTTCAGCTGTTATTGAATGTGTTCAATATTTCTCCCCCTGCTCTTTCAATACCTCTTTTAATTAACTCATACTTCACTTTCTAATTTCATGACTTATACCCACACTGGCATTCATTCTTTCAACATTCCCCATATATATATATATATATATATATATATATATATATATATATATGATCTAGGGTCTGCCAGACAGATTGATAGAGATGTACATTAATATCTAGGGTCTTCCAGAGAGAGAGACAGAGACATACTTGAATATAACAGAATAGAACACTATAGAGATGCCTCTACAACATATGAATATATTTAACCAAGTTATAGGCTAGGAAGAAAGCTGTGAAATGCTATCTTCTTGGTATGATATGGCTGTTACACACACCTACTCACAGGAACTGTGATTACTTCCCAAGAAAAAATTTCAGCATGGATGCATGGATGGGGGAAGGCCTCCTGAGGCTCCACCCTTAGCTGAAGATCTTTGAAGTTGATAGATTCAGAGGCCAGAAAGTCTCTCTTGCTCTTCCTCTAGCTCTCCTTTTTGTGTAGGTGGCCACTGATAGATTACACATGTCCCACTAGATGAACTCACACCCTCATGGATGACACTAATTAGACTCAGCCGGATAAAAAATAGATATTTAAAAGGGAGGACATTAATTTGGAAGCAAGATATGATGGGGGCTTCATGAGGGAATTTGGAGATTGCATAGAAGTAGGTGAGAGGTAGGAATGATCATATATCATATGCATGTATGATAATTCTCAAAGAAATGAAATTGAAAATGACAATAAAATATCAATAAAAGCATTTGAAAAGAAAGAAAGCGTATCAATTGAGAGAGGTGGATTTAAAACAAATTACTATTAAGGATTCATTAGAGGAAAAACTGAATTGGGACCCAACTCTCACATCTTTTATATAATTAAATTCAAACAGCATAAATTTCCATGTAAAATGTTAAATTACAAATCTTTTCCAAGATAATATAAAAGAATTCTTTGTAGACATTCCATTTGATGCAGAGTTATTGAACATTGCACCATTAGTGTAACCCATACAATTGTCAATGTAGACTTCATTAAAATTAAAAGGAATCTTGGGTTAGTCTTGCCAAGAGAATATGAAAGTAAAAATAAACTGGTTATGCAAAGAGGTTTCTAAACCACAGTTGATAAGAATAATACTTAGAATGTCTGAAAAACTCTTAAACTAAACAGCTAAAACAGCAAATTAAAGTGGGAGTATACTCACTGACAGAGTGGGTGCTTTGCATGAATGAATATATGGGTTCTAGGCGAAGTGTCACCCACCCTAAAAAAAAGAAAAGAAAGGCAAAGGCCAACCAGCGGCATTTCACTGAAGAGGAAATATAGCTAGCAAATAAATATAAAGAAAGAAATTCAACTTCATTAAATACCAGGCAATTGATAATTAAAAACTATTATGAGATGCGCAGCATAGGTATTATAATGTAAAATAAATAATAGAGTTATGATGCCAGATAGTCATTTATAGTGCAAAGAAATTAGACTACCAATAAATGTAATCAGAAATATAATATTGCACAGTAACGACAAAGTAGCTAGAAGTTTTAAAAAGACAAAACAAACTCCAACTCACCAAGTAGGATAGCAGTCGGACTTCTGTACACTTAACCCAGAAATGAGACCTTATATCTACACATGGACACACACACAAAAAAACCCTGTACGTAATTGTTCACAGCAACTTAGCTTGTAGAAGTTCTAAAGTAGAAACAAAAAAGATATTTCAACAATGGGCAAATGTTTTAGCAAACTGCAGGGCATTCATTCCCTGAGATAAGAAGAGACAAAATGTTGGTACATGTAGACAAATATTTCAGTAAAATGTGGGATATTCATACCATGGGATAAGAAGAAACAAACTATTGATATACTACCAACTTGTATGGTGCTCAAGGCCATGCTATTGAGCAAAAACAAATTCAGTTTCAAAAGCATATGCTCCTAAGATTCCACTTTTTATAACAGTCTCAAAAGGATAAAATGATAGAAATATAGAAGGAAATTGATCTTGGTTACATAAGAAACATAGGTGGGATGAAGAGGGGTAGGTGATTTTTGTTAAAGGGCAGTGTTTGGGACTTGTTCTAAATTTTTAATGTAATGATGGTCATACAGATAAACACAAAGAAAAAGCCATTGATCTCAACAAACACATTTAATAATGCAGTTTCCTTTATTATTTTAGTTGTTTGAGACAGGGTCTCTGACATCAAACTATTGGCAATCCTTCTGCTTCAGATACCACGCTCCAAACAGGCATGAGCCACTATACTCTAGTTAGATACTATATTCTAGTTAGAATTATAGGCTGAGTGGGCAACCTGATGTTGCCTTCTGGGACCTGTAATTTGGACACACAAATCTATGAGATAATGCAAGAGATTTGTCTTAAGTCATTAAGTTTATGCTATTTTAGTATGGAAGCAGTTGAAAATTACACACACACACACATAATTACTTCATTGCCTTTCTTATTATCCATCAAACAAAAATTTTAAATGAGCAATTATTATTTCTCATTATTTATTTATACTAAGGAAATTGATTAATTAAAATCCTATTAACTGGGGGAAACATAGTCAAAATATATATTTGTATGAAAACATTTTTGTAAAACCAGTACAATGAACAGTGAATATATACCAAAAATAATCCTATTAATTGACCATTTGTTTATTAACTAATATCTACCATATAAATTAAATATTTAACAAGATTATCATCATAATTATTATAAAATAAAGAAAATGACTATTTTATCAATGATTCCAGAAGGTGAAAAGCTCACCCCAGCTGCTATTCACCCATCTTCTATGTGCTTGTGGGGACCTCTACCCTCAGAGAACTTCCTTTAGAGCACAGGGCCTGCTTATAGTGGCTCATAAATTATCTAAACTGATAATTTATGTTTTTTTGGACAGGCATATAGACAATGCCCACTAGTGTGAGATTTTGCAATCCTTGCTGTCTTGTCTGGAAAAAAAAGGAAAGAAAAACAAAACAAAACAAACCCTTCTGTGGTGCAATTTAAGTTCCAGTGAATTCTACAGAATCAGTTTTAGACACAGACATTGGCTGAAATGTTATTTGCTATAAATGGTTGATGCCTTGCTTATCCCAACCCCTCAATTTTTTTTTTCTAAATTGAGGAGCATTTTAAAAGATAAATTGTATAAATCACAATTCTGATTTATACCTCATCATAAGGACATGACAGCTAGCAATTGATTGAGGCACTATCAAGTGGTTGTTAAAAGACTAAAGAAAAATAAAATTCAAGTATTATTTTATTTCTATATTGAAAAGTAATTAAAATATGCAAGTAATTTGACAAAAATAAACTACTTTGTTATTGAAGATAGCATTGGACTTCAGATGTTCCTCATAATAAAAACTGAAGAATGCACATAAATTTTACTTGGTTACATTCTTTTAGGGAGCACAAAAACAAGGGTAGCACATTTGTTAGTTAAGGTGGCTTGTTTTACTTCTCACATCATGGAAGACAACCTCTTGCTTTTGAGGTAGTTTGTTTTTGTTGTTGTTGTCCTCATAAACATACCCAAAGGGGTCAAAGCAACAATTTGAAAATGAAATGCCACAAAATGAAAATAATATTAAATTGAAGATGGGGCCTTTTGAGGATATAGACACTTCACTGATATGCATACATGAAAATTTGAAAAGTCCCCTGCCATTTTATTGTCTTACATATTGAGAAGAACCTGAACCTTCAGGGTGTTTTCCCCAAAGGAACATTTTGTCCATCGGGAAACAGCTGATAAGATACAGCTGCAGTGTTCTTGGTTATATCACATTTAACTCTCTGCATATATGGTATTAGAAATATGGAAGATTTTGTGATATGGACATTTTTATTTTTTTAATTTTAATTTTTTATCCTTTTTTTTTTTTTTTTGTTTTTTTGAGACAGGGTTTCTCTGTGTAGCTTTGCGCCTTTCCGAGAACTCTCTTTGTAGACCAGGCTGGCCTCAAACTCACAGAGATCCGCTTGCCTCTGCCTCCCAAGTGCTAGGATTAAAGGCATGCACCACCACCACCACCACCACCACCACCACCACCACCACCACCACCACCACCACCTGGCATAATATGGATATTTTTTAAATGATGGTAATGGGTTGGGACTAACCACTCAGTGTAGATACTGAGTTGAGTACCTACTATCCACTATCTCATTTCCACAAATCAAGTCCAATCTTCCTGAAACAAAGCTATGATTGTAGCTATTGTGTGGGAATTATGCCCTTATAGTTTTACTGTAATGCTCTGAAATTTAGGAGAGCAGTTTCAACTTACAGTTAATACTTAATATAAGCAATTGTAATCTTTTTGCACTTTTCAGTATGTCATCAAGTGCCATATTTTATGACACACATGGACGCATATATATCCTAAAATGTACAAATATATATGTTCACAGTAGAAAGCAATTTAGTACTTTCTTGGAAAAATTTTACAATATTTTCCTGATTTTCAGGAACAAATATATTTGATTTTAATTCATTCTAGGAAAAACATAGCCAACATTTAGAAAAGTAATGACCAAATACTTTTTGAAATGTCTCACAATATATTCTCACAAATGTGAAAACTTTGAAATTTGATAGAGAAAGTATTACTAAAACTTAGGGTATAGTGGTACATGCTTAGAATCCCAGCACTCTTGGTGGAGATAAGAGGCCTGGAGAGTTAAAGGACATAGGAGTATCTCCTCTCAAGTAAAAAAAGGGGGCAGTGGGGAGAATGGTGGATGGATATATAATTATACATTTTATACATGCATGGAATTCTCAAAGAATAAATTTTAAAATATTATTTTTAAAACACTGGGGATATAGCTTATCTGTGGAGTGCTTATTTAGCATTCAAAAGGCCTTAGGTTCAATCTCCAGCACTGCAAAATAAGTAAGTAAGTAAGTAAGTAAGTAAGTAAGTAAGTAAGTAAATAAATAAATAAATAAATACTTTCCAATCCTAAGGAACACTGCAGATGTTACAGTAGGTGAAATTATGGTCAATTTCTGTCTAATGCTAGTTTTTCTAATGCTATTTCAGGGTAATTTGCAATTACAAATTACTGCTTAGGCCCAACCAAAAGTCCCTAAGAATTTTTTCTTTCTCACTTTAATTCTGCACTTCAAAATTTTAATCATCTCAGAATAGTCCAAAGATCAGTAATATAAATAGCATCATAAAAGTTTACTGGTAGAATTAAAAATTTCCACATACATCTATTCTCTTTATCTACTCTTCTTCTCTCTTGTATTTTACAGATATACACACACCCTAAATGCATAATACTCAACATTTTCTAATGAAAGCCACATTCTTTTATATAATAAAAATTTATTATCATAGCCACTAAAGCTAATAGTGATACATTATCTGATTCATAACTTATATTCAAAAGTCTGAATAACATTCAAATATGAATTGTGATCACTGATTAAATCTAGTCTGCTTTAATATGGAATATTCATCTAGTCTTGGCACTGACATGTTTAGAGTTGAAGCACAGTTATCCAGTTTCTGTGTCTTATCTTAGCTGGATAATATTTAATATTTCCAACAAGAAAAATTCTTATTTTTGTTCTTGTATAGTTCTCATTTGTCCCAGTAGGTAGCATAGTGGGTCAGAGTGTCAAGTTATTAATGAAGATGAGTTTGGTCATTTGGTTACACTGGTGTACACCAGATATCTTTGTGTTTAACTTCTGCCTTAGCAAAAAGGAAGTCATGAAATTTTGAAACTTATGAGTATCCCTTTTCTGTGAATCCTTCTTTGAATGGTTCTGTTGTTAAAGCATGCAGATTGTGATTTGGTTGTGTGTAGTCTCCTAGAAGTATCTTTCTAAAGAGCAAGGCCATTTGTTATTAAGGCTGGAAAGCAGTGAGCCAGATTCCCCAAATTCAAAGACATAAAGGATAGTGGCCTGAGAAGGTGGAAAAACACCAGATGCTTTGTAGCATTATGAGGGACTAAGCATGTAAATTTATTTATTTCCATCAACACAGGCTCAGCACATCCCATTTCTAGTAACACAATATAATATGATCTCCTTTTTCTACAACTTTCAGGCCAGGCATGCATTCTTGAGATTGAGAACTGTAGGAAATCAATCAATCTACATTCATTCAAAGGGTTTTCTAAAACGATCAGCTTTTCATAACTACATAAAATACATAACTACATAGAATTATGAAGATAATTGATATAATACAGTGTGAATCAATTTTTTCTTTAATTTTTTTTTATTTATTTTACATACCAACCACAGATTCCCACTCTCATCCCTCCTCTCCCGACCCACCCCCATCCCTTCCTCCAAAATGGTAAGGCCTCCAATGGGGAGTCTGCAAAGCCTGGTACATTCATTTGAGGCAGGACCAAGCCCCTTCCCCTTGTATCAAGAGTGAGCAAGGCCACCCGCCATAGGTAATGGGTTCCAGAAAGCCAGTTCATACACCAGGGATAGATCCTGATCCCACTGCCAGGGGCCCCTCAAACAGACAAAGCTACACAACTGTCTCCCGTATGCAGAGGGCCTAGTCTGGTCCCAATATATTGGTAAGAGATGTGAAAGAGAATATGACACAATCATTTTGCATGTTCATCTGAATAAATTTGTAAGGTTTTTAGTTTCAGGTACCATTTGAGTTATATTTGGAAAAAGTGGGATTTATGGCATTTCATTACAAACAAGATAAAAGAAATAGTCCATTAATCATAATGCCAATATTAGAACTTCATATTATTTTGAATTGCATAGTAGATAAAGCTAGAACATATCTTTCATTTTCAAGGGTTAAAGTATTTCTGTAAAAATAAACACTTTCAAATTGTGTAGTGCAAGCAACAGAGATTGATTAATGAATGTACAGGGCCCTAGTCACCTGCATTGATTATGATTTTCTGTTCCCTTTAGATTCGAAACAACATAGGTGTTCCACATTGCCATTAGTCTCCACTTTTCATTATTATTTGTCATGAAAATTCTTATGAACTCCTTTTTGTTTCTAATTGTTACAGTTATAGTCTGTGCCTCTGCTGGCGTCAATTTGGTAGTGTGTTTTCTGGTCTTTTGCAGCACTTTATCTTTTCATAGTTATTTTACTCATACTTACCTGCTCTATCTGAAGTTCCTTTAGAAGTAAAGATAAACAACACACAGCAGATGAAAGGTATTTGGAACTTAAGGCTACATACATGGAATTAGAGATGGGTAGATCAGTGGACAGTTTGACATTCTTATTCATGAAATGTGGTAATATTGTGTTCCCCAAAATATTGTGCACCCTAATAAACTTATCTGGGGGTCAAGAGAACAGAACAGCCATAATATTAAACATAGAGGTTAGGCAGTGGTAGCACACACCTTTAATCCTAGCATTCCAGAGGCAAAGATCTGTCTGGATCTCTGTGAGTTCAAGGCCACACTGGAAACAGCCAGGCATGATAACAAGATCCTTTAATCCTAGGAAGTGATGGCAGGAAGCAGAAAGGTATAAAAGGTGTGAAAACTGGGAACTAGCCTGGTTAAGCTTTTAGGCTTTTGAGCAACAGTTCAGCTGAAATTCATTCTGGATGAGGACTCAGAGGCTTCCAGTCTGAGGAAACAGGATCAGCTGAGGTATTGGCAAGGTGAGGAAGCTGTGTCTTGTTCTGCTTCTCTGATTTTCCAGCATTCACTCCAATCACTGGCCTCAAGTTTGATTTTATTAATAATAATAAGACCATTTAAGATTCATGCTACAAAGAAACATCTGACTAACCAGAAAATACTGCTTTATAGCCTTCATCAGGTATGTCAAAAAGGACATGTTCAGTCATGAGTGGTTATTATGGTTAATTTTAAAGTCAACTTGATACAAATTAAAATCACCTGAGTAGAGAGCCACACCTGAAGAAGTGTCCTGATTGTCTTGTGAAAGGCCACCTTAATTGTGAGATGCACCAGATAAAAAGGAGGATTTCAGAAGGAAATTTTTTATCCCTTGCCATTTGCTTGTTTGCTCCCTTGTTGCTGGATTGATTTATTCTTTTATTGCTGCTGCAGGTTCCTTTGCTTACAGCAGTAACAGCATTTCCAAGCTTTCATCAAGGATTAGGGATCCGTGGTTCTCCAGGAATTTTTCCCATATTGTGGCACTGTACTGGAAATACTGAGGCACTCTGTCTTGTGAGCTAAGTAACCACTGGTCATTCCTTGCAATGAAAGACAGGTTTTCTGGGTCTACTTTAACTGGTTAGCCTCAGGACTGACTAGCAGGTTATCAGCATTTCAGGGGTGATCTGGCTGTTATTATTGTTTTAGAACTTGGGCCAGACATGACAAAGCATGCCTTTAATCCCAGCACTGGGAAAACAGAGGCAGGTGGATCTCTGTGAGTTCAAGGCCAGCTTGATCTACATAGTGAGGTCCAGGACAGCCAGTGCTATGTAGAGAGACTGTGTCTCAGAAAGAAAAATAGAAACCTCACTTAATGTGTGTGTGTGTACATATATATATATATAATATAATATGTAATTACATATGATAATCATATATATAAATATGTATTTTATATATTTTTCATCTCCTTTGTTCTATTCCTCTAGAGAACCTAAGTAAAACAATAGTTAATGATTATTTTTGTAAGAGACAGATCATTTTCTATATATGGAAGTTGAGGGAAGTATATTTTAGCAAAGGAAGATGTATAATACCTGCACAAGTCCCATGAGGCCTTGGATAACTCAGACAGGAACATTTTCAGAGAATGTGGGATCAGAGTGAAGTGTCTCCTCTAAAGTCCACTGCTTTCAGACAGGAATGCAGGCTGTATAGTAAAATGTAACCACAAGCCAGAAAGGGGTTGCAGTGGAGACAGAATCTGTTATATCTGAGAAAAGGAGGCAGTCAGTGGACCACAGTCCATATCATAGGGCAGCAACTACTACCATTAAGGAATATCAAGGAGGTATGTTTGTGTATTTTCAACACAAATCAACCATTTTCATTATAAAAATACACTATAAAATACCACCATAATAATTTTGAAGTTGAGATGTACCTCTGTAAAAATGTCACAGTATCAGTAACAGACATATCATGGTGATCCTGTATTTAGAACATGTTCATCTTGCACGACTAAAAGTATATACATATTGAACAACTACTGCTCTCCTTTCCTCTACACCCAGACAAATACCATTCTCCATTTTGTTTCTATGAATTTAGTTAACTTAGACACTATATGTAAGTGGGCTTTTCTAGCAGTTGTCTTTTTATGATTATCTTATGCTATGGGCTGGATATAGTTTGAGTGAAGTCCATCAAGGGTTCATATGTTGGAACCTTCTTCAGCATGGGCATGTTGATAGGTGATGAAAACATTAGTAGTGGAGTATACTAGAAAGTGATTGTGTCAAGTGGGCCACTTTTTTGGGAATGGAATGTGTAGTACTTGTGAGACTCCATTTAGTTCTATGATGGTGCATTATGAGAGTAAGCCTGACTCTTGAGTTCCTTTCTTGTTTCTTGTTTTCCTGTGGTTCTGTCCCTCCTGTGTGTATATCAGCCTTAACACCACCTAGCAGGAGGTTATGAAGCTAAGAGGACAAACAGATGAAAATATCTGATCTTATAGTTTCAGCCTTTAAATAAACCTGCTTTCCTTAGAAAATAGCAAGCTTTGAGTGTTTTATTTTAATATTAATTTAGAACTTTGTCTTCAAATTTGATTCCTGGGATGTCCTATGATCCACCTGACAGGATTTCCTTCTTTTTGTCAGGCAGGGATAAGGATTCATGGATGTAGTTCAGTGAGCCTTGAACTTTCTGTGTAACCGAGAATAACCTTAGATTTCTGATCTTCCTGCCTCCATCTCCAGAGTGCTGGGAATACAGATATGCATTACTCTTCCCGTGTTCTGAAATGATAGGGATCAAACTGTAGCAGGCTTTCTTTTGGGCCACCAACTCGCTCCCAAATCATGATATAGAGACTTGTTATTAGTTATGAATGCTTGGCCTTATCTTAGCTCTCTTTTGGATCTGTTTCTCTTTATCTATGTTTTTGCCTTGGGACTTTTACCTTTCATTCATTCTGTGTATCTTACCCCTGTTTCCTCTGGCTGGCTGGAGGCTGGCTGGCTTCTGGCCCCAAGTGGTCTCCTTATCTTTCACCCTCTTCTCTTCCTACTTATACTCTGTGCCTGCCAGCCCTGCCTGTCCCTCTACTGCCTAGCTACTTATTGGCTGTTAACGTTGTGGGTTTTTTTTTTTTTTTTTTTTTTTTTTTTTTTTTTGGTTTTCGTTTTTTCGAGACAGGGTGTCTCTGTTTAGTCCTTGCTGTCCTGGAACTCACCTTGTAGACCAGGCTGGCCTCAAACTCAGAGATCCACTTGCCTCTGCCACTGGAGTGCTGGGATTAAAGGTGCTGCTGCCGCCACCACCATCCTGCACCTTTTTTTTTTTTCTTTTGACCTTTCGAGTTTTTATTAGGCCAATCAGGTTCTTTGTGCAGGCCAGGTGAAATAGCAACACATCTTTACGTAATTAAACAAATGCAGCATAAACAAAAACAACACAATTTTATATAGTTAAAGTAATGTTCCACATCAAATCAAGGGCTTCATGCATGAACCACTCTACCAAATGTGCTACATCTCCAACCATAGGATTTTCTTATTTTAAGATGCTGAATGAAATTCCATTGTTGTTTATTCATCTATCCATAAATATTAAGTTTATTTCTGTACCTTGACTATTGGGAATGATGATATACTGAGCATGAATGGGAAAATATTACTTTAAGAGCCTGTTTTCAGTTATTTTTAGATACATATTCAGAAGTGAGGTAACTAGAGCATATAAAATTTTTGCTTTCTTATTTCTGAGAAAATTGCACACTACTTTCCATGATGGTCATTCCATATTAAATTTTTTTCAAAATATGTTTAAGGATAACACTCACTCCAGAGATATTGAAATTATTATTTTTTATTTATTTTATGGTGGTTATCCTAGTAGAAGTTATGTGAGATCTCACTGAGGCTTTGCCTTATTGCATTTTCCTTATTTTTATTTTTTTACATTATTTATTTATATGATTAGTGATTTTGTTGTTAATGTGTTTGTGAATGTGTGTTTGCATGCATGATACACATGTGGAAGACAGAGGACAGTATGTGGGAGCTGGTTTTTTTCTTCTGCTTTTGTGGCTCGTGGGATTAAACTTTGGTCTTCAGGTTTAGCATCAATCACCCTTATCAGTTGAGCCATCTTGCTGGCCTATTGATTGACATTTTTTTTAGTGAAGTTGAATATATTTTCTTATAATCCTTAGTTTTATATGGTCTTTATAGAAATGTCTGTTTGAGCCTTTGCCCATTTTATTGTTTTCTTTTTTTTTTCTTCAGACAGGGTTTCTCTGTAATATCCCTGGCTATCCTTGAACTCACTCTGTAGACCAGGTTGGCCTCAATCTCACAGAGATACACCTGCCTCTGTCTCCTGAGAGCTGGGAATAAAGGCATGTACCATTGCCCAGCTTGTTTTCAGTTTTTAACATGTTTTTAATTGAAATAGAATTACTATCACTTTCTCCCTCCAATCCTTCCCAGATACCCTCCATTGAATATCTCCCATGTCCCCTTCTACTGTTGTTAATAGCCTCTTATTATTTGATTATTACTATTACATATATGTGTATGTATATGCACACATACAGCATACTGACTCACTTCTTGATGTTGGGGTTTATATTGTTTCAAGGCTGAGCACTCTGCATCGGACAACCAATAGAGGGCTCTTCCCTCGGAGTGCTAATTTTTCTCTCTGCAGTTATTAGTTGTTTGTGGTTCTTTGTCTAGATCACATAATGACATTTTCCAACAAATTCTCCTTATTACTCTCTTCAGCTTAATTAGAGATCTTCTTCTGTGTGTGTGTTTGTGTGTGTGTGTGTGTGTGTGTGTGTGTGTGTGTGTGCTGTATGCGTGTGAGTCTGCTAGGGTAAAAGCATATTCTGTCATGTGCTGCTTTTTATGTGAGTAGTGAAGTCTTGAACTCTGGTCCTCAGGTTTTCACCCAAGCACTTTTTCCCATTGAGCCACCTTCCCATCCCTTTTCTACTTTAAAAATGTGGTTGTTTACAATTGGAAATTTCCCTCTATAATGTGTGATTGATTTTTCGTGTCATGTGTTTTCCAAACATGTTACTTAACTTCCACATATTTGTGAAATTTTTCATTTTCTTCACATATATTGTTCTTTCTAATTTCATTCTACCCTGCCTAGAAAAGTTGTTTGGTATGAGGTCAGATATTTGTTAAGACTTTCTCTGGTACCTAACATGATCTGTCTTAGAGTATTTTCTGTGTGCTTAATATCAAACTCTTCAGTGGTTTATTCTCTATATGTCTGTTAGATTCAGTTGTTCTATGCTCTTGGTCACTCTTCTGTTTTTTTATAGATATCTGTCTGATTATTCTACCCATTATTTGGAATAAAGTTTTAAAATTGGTACATCTTCTTGGTGAATTTAATTAGGCGTCTCTCTTGGTCTATTTTCAAATGCCCAGAACCCCAGTCTCCCTCTATTGCCTTCCATTCCTTGGTGCTGCATCAGTAAGCTGCTTTTTTCAGCAGCCCACTGTTGTGCTAAGTATACTGGTTCCCTGTTATCAACACCATGCAGGACATGACAGTTCCTCAGACAGCCTCAGGGCACTAGATGTAAGAAACATTCTACTTCCCCTGAAAGAGAGGCCATGAGCAGATGTTTGTCTTAGCCTTTCTTGCCTCTGGCTGCAGCAAGCCATCACAAATCTCCTTTGCTGTCTGAAGTTCCTATACATATAAGTGATATTGGTTTATGTCAGTATTATATGAAACAGGAAATAATGAAAGTGCCCTGCTAAACGCCTGCAAACTAAGAATGTTGAGTGTATACCCTTTCTAAGCTATTCCATCTGGTGTGTGAGTCACTATTAAAAAAAAAAAATAAAACAGCTTTTCTTACCCAGCTTGTTGCATTGTTTTTGCTCACCTCCTTTTCCATAAGTTCTCATGAATGTATTAAAATTCTTCTGATTTTGTAGAGTGCTTCAGGAGGGCAACAAGATCTGGGACATCCTATTACATCATCTTGCTGATACCGTTCCTGTAAAAACCAGGTTTTCTTGATGTACAAATCATAAAATGGAACATGTCAGATGATCATCTACAAAAGCAAGCCTTTTGAGGTACTAATTGGAAGTGTACTCATGTTACATGTGGAATGTCCATCTTAGTGCTAATCAATCATCCATCATACCTCGTTAGCACTTATTTCTGTAGTGAATACATGTTCATGTATTTCTGCCTTCTATAAAAGTGATATGTGAAATTATAATAATCAGGTGATCTACATGATATTGAAAGCTATAGACTTGCCAAGTAGGAAGCAAATTAATGGAAGTAGATTATATTTTTATTTTAAAAGTAAAGCCATGCAAATGTCCACCAAAGATATTTGAAATGACATTCATCTTTAAGTAAAACCAAAGAACTGAAATGAATTTTTAAGTATATTTTTGAAATTCTGAAATATTTTATTTAATCATTTTTAGCTCTCATCCCTATTTATTTAGAATTGTAATAATGTCCAGCCCCTGGTGACAGTTGTAAAGGTCAAATGAAACTGAATAGTAAAATTATATACACTATTAAAATATACTACCTAAATATATTAATATATTTAGTAAATAATTAAAAGATGCAAATGTATTTAATTTTATATTGAATAGAAATATTAAGACAGAATAAACTGTTTCTCTTATCTTAAATTAAAACATAAATAGAATAAAACATTTATAACTTTATTTAATATGAAGGAAGGAAAGGATATTCATTTTCAAAAAATATACAATCACAAAAGTAAAATATTGTGTAATTCAATACTAATCTTGAAAATAACTACTTGGGTATGAGATGAGTTGCCAAATGGTCTTATTAATAAAAAACCTGGAGCCTGATATTGGGGTGAATGCTGAAAGATCAGAGAGACAGAACAAGCCACAGCCACCTCACCTCACCAACTCCTCAGCCAATCCTGTTTCCTCAGACTGAAAGCCTCTGAGTCCTCACCCGAAAGGCTCTTAGCTGAACTGCTTAAAAGCTTCTAATTCCTGGTCCTCATGCCTTGTATACTTTCTGCATCCTGCCATCACTTCCTGAGATTAAAGGAGTGTGTCCTTCCCAAGCAAAGACATGGGATCTCAAGTGCTGGGATTAAAGGCATGTGCCACCACGCCTGGCTCTGTTCCAAGTGTGGCCTTGAACTCACAAAGATCCAGACAGATCTCTGCCTCTTGAGTGATAGGATTAAAGGTGTGTGTGCCACCACTGTCTGGCTTCTATGTCTAATCTAGTGGCTGGCTCTGTCCTCTGATCCCTAGATAAATTTTGTTAGAGCACAAATTAAATACCACTACATTTGGGTATTCACATGCATACAGAAAGAAATTTGGGGAACATTTTTTTGAGACTAGATGTTAATAGATTAGGTTAAAATTGAATAAAAGCATAAAATGGATCAAGTCAAATGCATTTGTATAGACACACAATGCACAAATTCCACATTTAGTGTTGCAACTCCTAATGATAGAGAAGGTTTAGCAGTTCATTTGATTTTCTGACTGAAAAATATCAAGATAGCCTATATCAAGACTGCTAGAAATACCATCTGTGTATTGGCTTTATGTAGAAGGAAGTCAAAAGCTCAGAAAGGATGGAATATTGTAGTATATTACCCTCACCAATAAGATATATAAGATAGAACATTCACTGAAATTATTGAGAGTAGATTTGTGGTAATACACTGGAATTGTTGAATCGCTCTGTGATTGCTCTTGTGTACAGGCCAGAAATCACATATAGGTTGTTGTCATTGAACTGGATTAATTTGATATCAGGGAGGTAGGGACCAAGTAAAATGGGTAAGGCCAGTTTTGTTACCTTCATTGTCAGTGAAGCAGTCAGAATACTCTTAACTCAAATGGACCCATAGCATTGAAAAGTCTATGATAGCTTCACTGGTTTCAGTTAGACCAGTGGTTTTTTTCTTTTAATTAAGATTTTTTTATTTTTTATTCATTTTATATACCAATCACAGATCCCTCTCTCTTTCCTCCTCCCACCTCCCAGGCCTCCTACTTTTAACCCACCCCGGCATTCCCTCCTCCAAAAAGATAAGGCCTCCCATGGGGAGTCAGCAGAGCCTGCTACATTCAGCTGAGGCAGGTCCAAGCTCTCCTCCCACATAAGGGCTGTGTAAGGTATCCCATCATAGGTAGTAGGCTCCAAAAAGCCAGCTCATGCACCAGGGATGGATCCTAATCCTACTGCCAGGGGGCCCCTTAAGCAGATCAAGCTACACAACTGTCTTGCTTATGCAGAGGGCCTAGTCCAGTCCCATGGAGGCTCCACAGCTATTGGTTTAAAGTTTCATCATGGGGATAGGGAGAAACCTGGTCCTAGGGAAGTTCCAAGGAATTCACAAGGATGAGCCCAGCTTAGACTGCTAGTAATAGTGGAGAGGGTGTCTGAGCTAGCCTACCCGGGTAATCAGATTGGTGAATACCCTAACTGTCATCATGGAGCCTTCATCTAGTAACTGATGGAAGCAGATGCAGAGATCCACAGCCAAGCACCAGGCCGAGCTCCAGGAGTCCAGTAGAAGAGAGGGAAGAGGGAGTCTATGAGCAAGGGGCATCAAGATTAGATGAGGAAACCTGCAGAGACAGACAAACCAAGCTAGTGGGAACTCATGAAATTTAGACCAGTGGTTCTTAACCTTCCTAATGCTTCAACCATTCAATACAGCTCTGTTGTTGTGACCCCCATCAAATTATTTTCATTGCTACTTTACAATTCTAATTTTGCTAATGTTTTGAATCATTATATAAATATCCATTTTTTTCCGATGGTCTTAAGCAACCCCTATGAAAGGGTCATTTTACCCCCAAAGAGATCACAATCCACAAGTTAAAAGCCACTGAATTAAGCTATTTTTTCTTAGTTTAGACCTTTCTGCATGCAAATTATGGCCACTCAATTATCAAACATGAGTCCTATTTTAGATCCAGAGTACCTTGAATGGAGAGACAAGGCCTTTATGGAAGAACCTAGATATGATGCTAAAATTCACAAGTAATTAGTTTTCTAGCATTTCCCAAATAGAAATAAACCCCTTTACCAATGTAATTACATTAAAGGAAATAAAATAGTCATATCTTTCAGAGATTACTGGGTGTTGACTTAGCTAATTTCAAAACATTACTATGATGCACTTGTTAGAGTCGACTTAAAACGGTCATGAGATCAGTGGAAGTTTAGTACAGTTCTATCTCACAATATGTGTGATATGTTCTTAAGTAAGTCTTATAGCTTTTTATCTAGTTTAAGAATACACAATTGGCCGGGCGTTGGTGGCGCACGCCTTTAATCCCAGCACCGGGAGGCAGAGCCAGGTGGATCTCTGTGAGTTCGAGGCCAGCCTGGGCTACCAAGTGAGCTCCAGGAAAGGTGCAAAGCTACACAGAGAAACCCTGTCTCGAAAAACCAAAAAAAAAAAAAAAAAAAAAAAAATACACAATTGATTTAGGTACATGTGTCAGAATCCACATATTGTTTCTGTGACCTATAAAGTTATTTCTGTTGAGGAAGACCAAGTGGAAGGCAATAGAATATCTTCAACTGAGGAAGATAATAGTAAAAACACAGTATTACATTCTTGAAAGAACTCCAGAATCACTGCAGTTATCCCTCAGTTTCTGAGAACTCATTTCAGGAATCCTTACAGATACCAAAATCATCAAAGGTTCAAGGTCCTCATATAAAATGATACTATATTTCAGGATAACCCATACATTCTTTGCATATGTATCATGCTGTCTAGGTTTTTGATATTATTTAATAATGCATCTACACATCGCAAATTTTCATGGATTAATCATGGTGTTCAATGTATATAAAATTCAAATCTTGCTTTTTAGACAAGCTCAGATTTAAAAAAATATATTCTATGCATAAGTGGTTACATTAATACAGTTGCTATGAAGATTTATATGTATTTTAACACTCTCCAAATGTACAAGACCTAGAACTTAAAACTAGTTCAACTAATGAGGATGAAATACAAAATAATACATGAGGTGCCTCCATTGATTTATATGTATTTAAGACAGTAACAAAAGAAAAACCTATCTTTGCTTCAGCAACATTGGGCTTTTGTGTGGTTGCCTTAACACAAACTCTCTTGCTGGCTCGACCAATAGCCCAAAGGTTCCTGGTTTGAAGTCAAGTCACTGTTCTACGTATTGTACCCATGGCACCTCATTTCAAGTTGGATTATTTCAACAAGGATATGACTTTGTGATGTGCCCATCAACATTCCATATAGCCTTAAAAATAGTGCTTTCAGATTCTGTTCAATACTGCACAGTTCCAAATGCCTCTTACAGTGGACATGCGAAAAGACATGAAAATACTCTACATAATTTACATAAAAGTAAGTTACAAAAGAGGTTGTGTATTGTTGCATAACTGTATATTCTTTTTGTTTGATTAGCCTCAGAAAAAATGCACCTAGATAGTTGTGTTATGGGCCAAGCTTGTATATTATGAAAACATTTTGAGATGATCTAGCCTCACAACATATGGCATACATTCTATAGACTGCTGTGTGTTCTATGTGTTCAGGGTGACTTTCTGTCATATGTGCCTTAGAAACAACTTGTTCTAACAAATGACAATGAAAAATGTAAATCAGTTTAAGATTATAGAAAGATGTAAATCTACCCTACCAAACTATAGATAAGAAAATCATTCTGTGCATATTCACCAGAAGCCCATGAGAGGCTATTACCTTTTATTAAAGTAGTTCTGACAGCCTTTGTAAAAAAAAAAAATCATGTAAGAATCCAATTGGTCTAAAAGAAAGGCTCAATGATAAATATATTCAATATGATATGATAATTCAATCTATTGTTTTTAAGACACCTTACCATATTGAACTTGCTTCCAAGGAAAAAAATTATAATTCTTCTGTGTCTTCAGAATCATGTGTTGATGGGTGTGTGTTCTTTTATGTCTATGATTTCTTTTAACAGAGTGAAAGGGAACTTTCACATCAAATTCCCAGTACCAAAAGTCCCACAATACTTTCATACTCATAGTATCTTCAGCAATTAGGAATTCTTCAATCAAAATGTTAAAAATAACAGTAAAAGTAGAATATCATTTGTTAGAATATCTGTATAAGTAAGCGTTTTGATAGAAAATTCAGTGAAGCCGGGCGGTGGTGGCGCACGCCTTTAATCCCAGCACTCGGGAGGCAGAGCCAGGCGGATCTCCGTGAGTTCGAGGCCAGCCTGGGCTACCAAGTGAGTTCCAGGAAAGGCGCAAAGCTACACAGAGAAACCCTGTCTCGAAAAACCAAAAAAAAAAAAAAAAAAAAAAAAAGAAAATTCAGTGAAACTATGGATGAATAACTGTACATGGACTCCCACGCTGGCTGCTGTTTTGTATTCTTTCTGTTGAGTGTTCATGGAGAGGCAGTTTCTAATACTGAAAAAATGAACAATCTTTCTTATGTGGTAGTTATTTGACATCTTTATCCCCCATGTGGGGCTTAATAATTCAAATAATAATTCATATGATTGTTTTGTTCCATACACATGTCATTTCACACAGAGTTACTATATCAGAGGTCATGGATGCAAATTTTTATGGGGCTTACAATGTATCTCATGACTCAGAGACAGAAATGACACTCAGATTGGTCTCATAATGACTAGAATTTCAAAGTCCCCCTTTCATATTCAAAGAAAAAGTCCAACTTCAACAATTCCCAAGCACTTTCTTCTCCAACTTATCTCTTGTGTATTCAAGAGCCATCTCCCACTAGCTAGTTTGGAATAGTTGCTGTGAGCTCCTTGTTCTCCCGTGTTTCCTCCCTTAGTTTCAAGGTTGGTGCTGAATCACTATTGTTGTTCAAGGATAAGTTGAATCAATTTTTAGATATGAAAAATGAGAAAATGTTCTTTTAACAATCAATTTTCAGTACTTTTTGTTACATAGAGATGGGAGAAGTGTATTCTGTATTTCTGTGAGGCAATGCTTTAATAATGTGTTTTCTTAAAAATGCATGACATATCTTTAAAGCTAAGGTGTGTTTCTTGTAGACGACAGATGGGTGGATTTTTGTTTTTCATCCATTCAGTCAGCTTGTCTTTTGAAATTGAGGTCATTAATTTTTAAAATTATTCTTGGTTTATGTGTTAATTGCAGACAACATGTTGTTAATTTTTGGTGTTGTTTGTATTCTCAGTGATGCTTTTGTGTTGTAGTGATCATGACTTCATATTTCTTTCCAGTCTGTGCTTATTTCTCCCTTTAGCCTGAAATATTGCTCCCTGTATTTTATTAAGGTTTGATTTGTTGGATATAATTTTTAAGGATATTTATATTATGGAGAGCTTTTCTTTCTCCTTCAACTGTGGCAGATGGTTTTGCTTATTATATTAGTCTAGTCTGGCTGTCATAATCCTTTAGGACTTGGAATGCATTGCTCCAGGCTCTTCTTCCTTTCAAGGTTTCCACTGAGAAATAGCTTATTCTTATGGGTTTTCCTTTATATATGACTTGTGTTTTTTTTTTGGGGGGGGGGTTGAGACAAGGTTTCTCTTTGTAGCTTTGGCACCTTTCCTGGAACTCACTCTATAGCCCAGACTGGCCTCGAACTCACAGATATTTGCCTGCTTCTGCCTCCCACGTGTTGGGATTAAAGGCATGTACCACCACCGCTGGCTTGACTTGTGTTTTTTTCTCTTGAAGCTTTCTTGCACTTTCTTTGTTCTGTATACTTTATAATTCATTTATGATATGCCATGGAGGTGATTTTTTCTGGTCTAGCCTTTTTGGTGTTCTAGGTGCTTTTGTAACCTTATTTTGGGGAAATTTTCTTTTATGATCATTTTGAAGAACCTGGTCTATTCCATTTTAAATTGGGATTCTTTTTTTTTAATTAAATTTATTTTGCATCCCAACTGTTTCCCTGCCCTCCTCTTCTCCCATCCCCTCCTGCACCTCCTCTCTTTCCCCTCCCTCAATCCACTCCTGTTTCTGTTAAGAAAGGAGGAGGCCTCCCATGGATATCAATAAAACATGGTATATCAAGTTGCAGTAGGACTAAGTATGTCCCCTGTATTAAGGCTGGGCAAGGCAACCCAGCATGAGGAATAGGTTCCCGAAAGCCAGCCAGAGTGTTAGGGACAGCCCCTGCTCCCATTGTCAGGAGTCCCACAAGTGGACACAGCTGTCATATATATGTGTAGAGGGCCTAGGTCTGTCCCATGCAAGCTCCCTAGTTGTTGGTTTAGGTTCTGTGAGCTCCTTTAAGCCCAGGTTAGTTGTTTCTGTGGGTTTTCTTGTGATATCCTTGACGCCCAGGCTCAACTTGGGTTCTTGTCCCTTACCTATATCTACAGTTCAAAGATATCATCTGTTCATGGTGTTTCACATTTCCTGAATATATTCCTTTCTTGTGTACTTCTTTAAATGTTCTCATATTGTTTGCTTATTTAGTTTAGGCCCTCTACTTTCTGGTTGAGTCTTGATAGTCTCTCTTCTACCTTATTCATTCTACTTGTAAGGCTTTTATTTTACTTTTCCAGTTGTATTATTGGCTTTTTCAATTACATCTTCATTTCAGCTTGAGTTCTCCTCAATGTTTATCTTTATTGGACTCCATTTACAAATCCTAGATTATTTTTATCATTTCTATCAGCCTTATGTTTGTGTTTCTTGGACATCGCTCAGGCATTTATTTTCCTTTAGTTCATTTTTCCTTAACTTAATTGAGATGTTATTTTGTATCTTCTTTAAGCTCAATGAATTCTGTGAAGAAGTTTATGATTGTTCTTTTAAATTCTGTGTCCTGGGGTTCATTGAGGTAATTCTTATTGGCAAACATTTCTATAGGAGTGGTAAGTTTTAGAAGGAGCCTACTGGCTTGATCTTTTATGTTGTTTCTATTTTTGCAATCCACCTGGATATGTGGACTTATTTTGTTATTTATGTCTGATATGGTCATAGTAAGTTGTGCAGGTGGATTGGACCTAGGGATTTGAAATAGCGTAGGAAGAATGAAGTCAGGTGGAAAGAGGGTATTTGGATGGTATGTAGGATGTTCATCCTGGTCCAAGCCTAGAGTATAGGGATAGATCTCCTTGGGTTGAGAGGTTGATTATATATTTTGGGGGTGTTCTATGTGTTAAGGGGCAGAGAGTGTGGGTCCTGGCAGAAGCCCATAGGTTGGTTGCAGTGTAGGCAGGGTTGGCCAGATTAAGCCAGAGCACTGCATGTGGGACCCACATAAGTTCTGGCCAGTTGGGGAGGGTGTGCAGATGTGAGGGTCAGGCAGACTTTGACCTAAACCCTATTTCTGAGGACATCTTGTACTTCAGACAAAGGCCTCCTAGGCCCATGATGTGAGGACCAGCTTTCACGGTATCAAAAGGTTCTATGCATGCTTCCAAAGAAGAGAAGTAACAGTCTGCCAAGCTATGATGCCTATAAATCACAAAAATGGCTAGCATGCTGTGGCAGCCTTAAGTGTATATTAGTGGCATACATATCATGGCAGTAGCCAACAGCTCTCTAATTGGACTCAATAACCACTCAACAAGAAGGAACACATTTCTAGTACTAAAAAACTGGACAACTACCCAGTGTTAGTATAGTCATGGACCTTGGAGAACCTGCAACCATCATTTTACTAAGCAAGCATAATCCATGAATATATTCTAAATATTTGCCTTTATAGCCACAGATAAATATAGTTTTTGTCCCTCATCAAGGGAACTTCTCTTTGCAATATACAGAGACCATTACTGAAAACCACAGCCAACCAAAATGCATAGATGTGGGGCCCAGTCCCAGTGGTTACATCTACAAACAAATCTCACTCATAATGCTCTTGGATCCCTGCAAAAGAGGGAGTGGAAAGATTGTGAGAGCCAAAGGAACAGGGAATTTGCATTGAGATTGTATCTCCCATTGGTGTCAGAATTTTCACCTATAAAATCTAACAGGAGCTGAACAAGGACAACAATAGGCATACCAGAGTGGATGGGGAAATGCCCCTGAGACCCCAACCATATCCAAATAACTACAGGCAGTTAAATAGTGTTGAGAGCAAGAAAAGTAGTCTTACCTAGGGAAGAGCACACCAAATGATTGTCTGATACAAATGGTCAGCCATGAAAACATAATACAGTAACATCATACAGACTGAGCAGGTTATATTTATATATTTAGGAAAGCAATATGCATTATATGTAAACATATACAAATATGTATGGAACAGTAATTAATGAAAAGGAGGCCATGAGAAAAAGAACAAGGAGGGGTATATGGGAAGGTTTAGATGGATGGAGGAAAAGGAATGAGGAAGTGATGTAACTATATTATAATCTCGAGAATTAATTTTTAAAATACCACTTCTACTCAGAACAAACAAGTGCTGAATAAGGCTCAGTTGTTCCTATGAATGATCCCATCCTTCATTTGCAGAAAAACCTTTTACATATATACATGTGCTTTTTTACTGAAATGATTACTTAAAACCGTAGATGAACAATAGGAAGGTGTTCATTATTCTCAAAAGTAGTAGAATATTGAAGACAGCACTGTGAAGATTCATTCATTCTAGTGCTTCTATATTCATTTATCAAATACATAAACAGATGTACAAATCTTTGTACCAACTTCTCATCTCTGACATCAGTGGGCCTCACACTCAGAAGTACCTGCTTACACATAATACAGTTTTCTTATATGTGTTATTCTATGCTGTGTCACAGTGGAGAAGTTGGACCACAGTGTTTTATTGTGAACCCTGTCTTCTTTGTTTCCAGCCCACTTAATCTACTTTATCTAAGGAAAATTCCTTTTCAGACCCAGTGAGTATCTTAGAGATGCTAGAAGATTCAGTTTGTAAAGTGGACAGATATTAAGAGTGCAATGAAATAGACTCTGTGACATTTTATTGACCACCACAACAACCCTGATCCATGCCCATACACCAGGAAGCTAGTACTGACTATGTAGAATCATAGTCCAGAGTCCTTCCTATTTCCCAACTGCCCTCAGGCAGTGGTGACATTTTACATATCTATTGATGTTATAACTTGAAGCCTTATACATGTAATAATTAGATGTTTTCACCATATTTCTTAGTTAAGGAAGAATTGGCAATCGATGGCTGCTGAGGGAGGGAGAGTCAGTTTTCTTGAAGAATGTTCCCACCTGAGTATGCCCATGCTCCAGTGGATGGCCCTATACCCATACACATATAGCAGCATTAAGTGGGCTCAGTAGGTTTAAAATAACGGAAAAGATATGCATATATGAACATATCAATAAAACAGATAGTCAAAGAATGGTACTCCTTTTACTTCCCAGGATTATTTAAAGAAAATAAAATTGAAAGAGTATGTTAATTTTGAATAAATTATTATTTTCTTCACATTGTTTAAATTGTACAACTTTTATTTAATAATGTCAGTGCATCAATATACATACTAATTCTGGCTGACAACATCTTGTTGGTATTGATATTGATAATGTTAGTGATAAAACAACTAAGAGATCTAGAATAAGTACTGCACTAATAAAGGTCCTAGTCAAGTTCAAAGATGAACTTCTCAAAAGCCACACTACACTCTGATAGCATCTTAATGAGTTTCAGTAGCCAGAGTAATGTCAGAACACAACAGTGTTTATTAAGTCTTCATATTTAGGGGAGAAATTCATTGAAAGATTGAATTTGTTTGTTTTGTCAGCAAGATCTTTTATTTAATTAGTGGAAGTGAACACTTAGATGTTTCATAGCACCAATGAAGTCATTTATTGAGGGAGGAACAAGATCTCATCATCCATTGCTTTATTGTTGAGAAAGTAATTAACTTGAGGGAAATATTTCATTGATGACTAATATTGAAATACTTTTCCCTGTGCTCCTTCACATCTATCATATACCATGAGAATGTGTATGTGTGCATGTGTGTATGTGTGTGTGTGTGTGTGTATTTTGTGTGTGTAAATGTGTGTGTGGAGAGAACAAAAGAGGGAGCAAGTGTGAAATGATGAGAATTACCTATCTAGAATGAACCTTCTTCTTTTAATAATCATCTTCTAAAGTTGTCCACTGTAGATAACTGAGCCAAGCATGTGAAAGTAACAAGTTTTGTTCATATATGTGTTAACTCCAATGAAATGATGACAGAATAAATATTATTCATAAAACACTAATGGATAAAAAGATACACTAAAGTTTCTTTAGCTTTCTGGAAATTCATACTGAGATGGGAGATAACAATAAACAAACATCTAATATGCAACATAGTTTACAAAATGCAATGGATTCAATAATTAAAACACTAGTTTTCTTGGAATACAGATATTGATATGAAAGGGAAAGAAATTCATACTGCTTAAGTGCATTCATCATAGAAAATAGATATTTTATAAAGTATAGCTTCTTCAGGCATTTTTAGATTTTAATAATGTCTTAGAAAACAGAATTTAATGAATGAAAATGAATTTTAAAGAAGGAGGGAGGGAAGAGGAAGAAGAGAAGGAAGAAGAGGAGGAAGAACAAGTTAAAAAGTAAAAAGCTGGGGAAACATGAACACATTTAGACGTTATGAAGGAACAATCTTGCCAAAAAAAAGTCTATTTTAGATACTTGAGTAGATTTAAAAGTCTTAAATATTTTAGAATCTTTAAATAATTCAGAGAAAAATCATGCTAACTGTAATTTATCTAGAAATTATCATGAAAAAATGTTTGGTTATATACCAGTGAAACCAGATAAAAGCTAAGGGGTAGGTTTATTGTAGTTTTGGCTCTATAATTATATATTTTTATACTTCTCTCATAAAACATAATAAATGTACCTATATGTAAAGAATTGAAGTGATGGTGAGAATGTTATGAAGACTACATGAGATAATGTTAATTGGGCACCGAGCCCTTTGCCACTTACCAAACACTTAAAAAATCCATTTAAATAGTACATATCCATACTTTTAGAGAAGACATTTTTACCTGTATTTCAAATACCCACTTTTCTTGTAAAAAGGTAGATTTTCACTCAAAACGGTCAGGATAATACTTGTGAAGTCCAATGATGTAAAAACTGGGAACTTTCCATCATATCTACTGTGGAAAATCATGTATGTGAAGGCTCTTGTGATAGGCATGTAAATAGCTACCATCAAACGAATATCAAATCAACATTTTAAAAGGAGTCAAAATTTACTTGAAGTGCTCCACAATTTTCAAACACCATGCTCTAGAGATGATTGTAGAGATATATTTAAGCAAGCAGTCTATTTTTAAAAGAAAATGGTGAAAATAGTTTACTTATTCTAGATAAAAAGTGAAATGATAGAAACTTAAAAAGAAAAAAGACTAAGATTAAATAATCTACATTTGCATTTCTAGCTTCATTATCGTCCTCTCATATTTGTTTATAATACAGTTCACAGGTAGTCAATTGTACAGAATGAGGCTTCCTAGAGCTTCATTAATTCAGATTCACAACTGTATTCATTTCAGTTGCCTCTGGAATTAAATAATCTTTTAATAAAGTTAGCTTATAGAATAATTCTATGTGACTATGTATTTGCAAGGAATAGAGAGCACTTTTTGCTATAAATGTAGCATGGTAATCAATGCTCATGGCAGAATCTGCTAAGTAGTAATTAGAGAAAAGGGCAAAAGCATCAATTCATCAAAGCATAGGCTAGAAAATATTTTCGTAGGTGTTATTAAAATTTTTCTTGACATCCTTATTTTCATTTAATAGGTGTGTGTATTCTCTTAGGTATAATGTTCATGAGCAATTAGGCTCCATGATTGCAGAATCAAAACTCCCAGTGTGCACCGTAATACCTCTTCTAAAGAAAATTTAACCTTGTATTGGAAGGTAAGAATAAGATATAGAGAGGACAAGAAAAGTCTGAGCTCATGGGCCTTGATGAATCTAGACCTCAGTTTGCTCTTATTAGATAAAGTACTTTTGTCCAATGTGTTTTTTTAGACATGATGACCAATAACTGAAGAAACCTAACTAAATAATGGGCCTTCATTCTGAAGGCTATAGTACCATGATAATTATGTCCAAATGTCTTAGTTAGGATTTCTATTGCTGTGAAAAGACAACATGGCCATGGCAACTTTTATAAAAGAAAAACCATTTAATTGGGTGGCTTCCATTTTTAGAGGTTTATTTCATTATTATCTTGGTCTGACATGTGGCATGCCAGCAGACATGATGCTGGCGAAGTAACTAACAGTTCTACATCTTGATTTGCAGGCAACAGGAAATGGTCTGTATTACCTGGCATAGCTTGAGACCTCAAAGCCCACCTCCATAGTATCACACTGCCTCCCACAAGATCACACCTATGCCAACAATACCACATCTCCTAATAGTGCCACTCCCTTTGGGGGCCATTTTCTTTCAAACCACAACAATTAAAATTGCCTTTTTCCTTGTTAATTTGTCTCTTTTCAATATGTTTTTGTGTGTATCTATGTTTATGTGTGTACATGTCATAATGCTTGAATGGAAAACTTGCTGGAGTAGGTGCCCTGCTTCTACCATGTGTGGGATCCAGAGGTTGAACTCAGGTAGTTAGCCTTGATAGAAAGCATCTTTGCTCACTGAGCCATTTCATCAGTATTTATCTGTAGCTGAAGTTTTCTCTAGTCATACCCAGTCCCACGGACCCCACAACCGCTTACAAAATAATCACTCAGAAGCTTATAGTAATTAAAACTGCTCAGCTATTAGCTCAATCCTATCACTCATGAGCTCTTACACTTAAACTCAGCCCATTTCTGTTAATCTATATGTTGCCACGAGTTCTGTGGCTTTACCTGTGTGCCTGTTACATGCTGCACCCTGGACGGCAGGCTGGCATCTCCTGACTCAGCCTTCCACTTCCCAGAATTCTCCTTGTCTGTTTATTCCGCCTATACTTCCTGCCTGTCTACTGGCCAATCAGCATTTTATCAACCAATCAGAGCAACACATTCACAGCATACAGAACATCCCACAGCATTTATCTAGTGCTATTTTTGTTTAATAAGTATTGTAGTTTATGATGCATTTGGATGGACAGGAAAGAGAACACTTACTACTTCCCCATAGTAACAATACAACATAAATAGAAATAAATTTTATTTTAATAAGATCAAATAAATTATTTGGATATGATTTAATTATTCTACTACCCTGATTTCTTCTTGAGATGAAATCATGCCAGGAAAAGAATTGAAATACAATGAAATTATGTTAGAAAGTAGAGAAGACCTTTAAACTTCATGTCTATCCTTGAAATCAGTGGAATTCTCTGACTTATAGTATCATTGTGAGCCATCCTTACAATTTTGTGAACAAGGTCCTTCCTGCCATTTGTTTCATATTCATGGAGACATTTTTTTCATGTACATTTCATTTTACTGGCAAATTTCTATTCATTCTTCTTGATCAAACAGTTTCGTGTATCAGCTATCCTGTGTGCAATCATAGAGATGCATTCTTCATCTTCTAGAAAAAGCCATGGCCTTTCTATGCTTCAGAAATAAAATAAATTAATAGGATTATATGTTCTAGGACACTGTGGGCCTTAGCAAAGTTTACCCTTTTAAGGAACATACTGTTGAGGGCAAGATTATACCAGTAATAGGTTCTCCTAAAGGAGCAAGAGATGTGTTTTTCTTATTTGTCTAAATTATACATATATATCATATATATTTTATATAGAATATATAGAGAGTATATTTTTTCAATGAGATTTTCTCATCCATATGGAAGAAATATATATCACACATTAACAGTTTCATTATGAGCTAGAAGAGCCCTATGTAGTTTCATGCTTACTGTGAATGTGTCTATTTTGAATGCAGGCACTGTGGTTTATCTTCTATGTGTCTGCAGACCTATACTTTGCACTATTGATAAATTATGACCCTGGAAAGAGTGAATGAAATAGTAAATTTAACTTGTAGAGAATCAAAACTACAAAATGGCAAACTTTAATATTTTCTGTAACCTCTATATTCTATAATATATTCTGTTATCTGATTTCCTTTAGTAGTGTGCATATATGAAATTATCATAGATATAGAAAAATTTTAAATACTGTTTTAATCTGGTATATAACATTTGAGATGTTGCTCCTTAGTAAGATAATATTACCAAAATTTTAGGTGGGATTTTGTAGGCCAAATAATAATGTCATTGATAAAGAATTCAGAGAGCCCTAATAATAAGTAACCAAGTATTAGCAAATATCTCTTTTAAAATATTTAAATGCATTGTGTGTGTATGAATAAATGTTGAAATCAGAGGACAATTTGTGAGAATGAGCTCTCATCTTCTACCATGTGGGTACTGTGGATTGACCTTAGGTCATAAGACTTGATGGCAAACGTACCCAATGTGCCATCTCACTGGCCCACGTAGTTTTTTTGTTACACTATCTTTGCCAATTATTTTTTTCTATAATTACAATGAAAAAATTGTAATGGTGAAGCAGGAAACTTTATATCACTCAACAAGGGTAACAGATGAAACAAAACAAAAACACAATTAGTTTATTTGTGATGCTAGAATCTATTGAAACACAGAAATGAGAGAAATTCTGGTAAAGAAGCAACTGAATAATGGTAAGAGAGTGCTGTGGCATTTAATCTACTGCTATTCTTGACAGCAGCCATGAATATAAAAGTATGTATTCCTGTTAAAAGTTTCTGGTTGCAGATAAAGCAATATAAAGCTTTTTAAATTTATTTATTTATTTATTTATTTATTGGTTTTTCGAGACAGGGTTTTTCTGTGTAGCTTTGCGCCTTTCCTGGAACTCACTTGGTAGCCCAGGCTGGCCTCGAAGTCACAGAGATCTGCCTGGCTCTGCCTCCCGAGTGCTGGGATTAAAGGCATGCCCCACCACCACCCGGCAATATAAATCTTATTCTCAGCCAAAACTAATTTTATGTTTTTATGTGTTTGATAGATCCAGAAAGGATCAACTCAAAAGCTTGGATTTATTTATCTCGTGTGAGCCATTGCCAATGCTGATATAACTTTCTGAATACATTATGTTGAAAACAAATGTTAAATGCAAATATATTTGCGATAGCCACCTGAGATAAAGAGCAAATATTACTGCAGATCATATAATGAAGGACATGGTACGAAGATAGAACAATTAAGGACTTTGAAAAGTCTTCAGATATGATAATCAGTAAGGCCACATACATGTAAAAAGCTAAATGCATGCATTGGAAATACCTGTGAACCCCACAATCTTCCTCTACTAGATGATACTTACAGACTGTGCAAGGGCTAAAATAGAGTTGTAAATAACCCAGCTAAATTGTGTACTGACACAAATACAATATGCAAAGACTGGAAGATAATGGTTTTTTTTTTTTTTTTTTTTTTTTTTTTTTTTTTTTTTTTTTTTTAGTACTCTCATTTAAAGGACTTGTCAGAACAATAAATAACCAGCAACGAAGAATTAACTTCATGGAAATGAATAATATTTTATTTGCCAAAATGGCAAAACACATGCACTGTAGAAAATAAATCATTCTGTCTATTATTTGAATTAAATTTTGTGGCACATATCTACATTTCCTAAATTGAGGGAACTAAGGCAATAGAATCATAGATTCAAAATGAAGTAAAGTTTGACCCTCACCAATGTGGGCTGATAGAACCCAATCTGTTGAGACACTTGATAGAACAAGAAAGTTGAGAAAGTGGATATAATCACCCACATGAAATATAAGAGGTCCTGAATCTTAGATTGCATGACTTACACTATCATGCCCCCTTCTTAGGCTTCCATCCTCAGGCAGAACATAACACCATAGGTTCTTGGGGCTTGTCGGTCTATAGAACCATGCTGAATTATAGTATTAGCTTTCCTGATTCTCCAACTTGAGGATGGCATAGAGTAAGGCACCTCACTTCCATAAGAACATGAGTTGATTCTCAAAATAAAACACATATTCTGATGTGCATATATAGCATCCTTCTATGAAAAACACTTATATAGAGTATTAAGAGAGAGTAAAATGGCAGCCACAGTATGTAAGAAAATTATTTTTGTGTTGATTGCTGACATTTGATGATATTTATTTTTCAGGCTTTCTTTCTTTTCTAACCTTAGAATTTCTAAAAATCTTTCTGAGAATTTCTTATATTTATTCTTCTTGTGATGAATCTTTAAGCTTTTATTTGAAAGTTTAAATGGAACAGCTAAACAAAACAAATGGCATTTCCTGATAACAATAGTAGTAGAAATATTTCTGTTGAACATTCATAAAACTGCCCAAACTGTAATTACTTTACAGGTCATTGGGGTATACATTATTACTTCTTACTAGAAGTTATGAATGTTGCTAGATGTGATGACACATGCTTTTAATCCCACCATTTAGGCAGCATTTGGGAGCCAGGGGCAGGAGGATCTCTATGAGATCAAGGTCAGCCTGGTCTATATGGCGAGCTGAGTTCTAAGCTATGCCAGGACTACACAGAGAGACCTTGTTTCAAAAAAACAAACAAACAAACAAACAAATCTAGGAATGTTGACTGCACATCATAAAGCACATTTACCTCAAATCTTAGACATGTTCAAGAACATCTTCATTGAACTTCCTGTTAGACATAAACATACTAGTAGTTTTCTGAAAGGAAAATATATGAAATGTGTAGAAAAAGTGGTATTGTTTTAAATATTAATCGACAAACCATGGTGATAACTTGTGAGTGGCTTAATTTGCAGTATGTTTTAAGACTTAAAAATCATGTGTGTTTATGTGTATATGCATATACTTCTTCATGAAGATGCCTAAAGAAACCTGAAGGGGGTGTTGGAATCTGTTGGAGTTTAAGTTACAAGCAGTTGTGAGTATACAGATGTGACTGCTGAGAACTAAACTCTGGTACTCTGCGAGAACAAGAAGGAACCACAATTGTCAAGCTGTATCTACTTAAAATTATTTCTATGATCACCTAAATAAATCAGACTGATATTTAATACCCAGAGCATTTCAATGTATGTTATAATCTACATAGAAATATTTTCATAATTAAGAATTAGGTTTGTGACTTCTACTATGGCTTTTATAAACTACAGAATTTGTCTTCTGTGACTCATACAAATTTCTTTTAATGAATCCAAGCCAATCTCTTCCATTTACTAGTTCTATATGTGAGGTCTTTGTTTAATAAAAATGGAAATAAGCATCAAAACTTTAGAATTATAAGTAAATCTGTGCTGTTCAAGATTTAATTCTCATTTTGATACCTATTTCTGAAAGATCTGTACTCTGTAGTACTCAACAGAATAAATCGTTTTGAAACACTCAATTTCCTTTTCATTGTCACATGGTCCTAGTTCAGAGCTGTTAAAATAAGTGTGTTCAGACTTATATATCTGCATGGTATTAAGCTTCTGAAGTTTTAAGTACAGAAATAATATTTAGTCTCTCTTTCCCTCTCACACACTCAAATATGTGTGACTTAGGCAGTGAGATTAGGTGTTTGATATTTTTTCCATAAACCCAAACAGCAATCAATTATCTTTATAATCCAGTTAAAATGTAGTAACAGTAAATTGTGCTCCTTTAGGTCTACAATATAATTAAAAGAAATGTTTTACACTTAATAGTTGTTTGACGTGTGTTATAATTCTGTCTCATTCATAAAATTATTGTGGTTTGGGGATATATAAAATGAGAGATTCCATCTTTCTAAGCTAAGTAATTTTCATTTCATACATGACATGAGAGAATTGATACTTTAAAGGGAATTTAGTGGTAGAAATGTGTTCATTTTTCTGATATTCACCGCAGCTAGATGGATTTTTTTATTCTAAATGAATAAAAAGGACACTCTTACTAGGTTCTACCTGAAACAGATGTTTGGCCCTTGGTATAGCCATTTGTAAGTTGGACATAAGGTCAATGGAAATGGCACACAGTTTAACTTCTTACTAAACTTACTGGCATAGTAAGGATATGTAAAATCCAATCCAGGAAGCACCTTATATAATCAAGTTGTGCAGATAGCTACCTCTAAGGCAAAGACGTTAGGCACCTGGTGAGCATAAGTTCATTATGATACTCAGTGATAGTTTGAGATGGGAAGTTTCACAAATTATATGAGTAGCATGTTGACATGCTTCATTGAAGATTGAAAATCTGACTAGAGTTAAGGCTAGGCATTTTGAAAGAAGGGATGTGAACTGTAAAGACTTATTTTTTCTTTCATCTGAAATAATACAGACTGAAGTATGCTGAAGATAAAATATGAACAGTGTGGCTACCATTTATAGATAAATTAACTACTTATATAGTTAAATGGTAAGGTTTACCAAAAGCAAAAAAAAATAAGTTTACAGTTTGAAAAAAAAATAACTAAGAATCATGGGGGGAGGCATTATAAGCAGAACATAAGCTCTATTTTATAAATTTAGATTTATTTATAACATATGCCTACACTCCTCCTTTTATCTGTGGAGTTACTGAGATAATTATTTCTAGCATATGGTCTTTCTAAATGCCAAGGTGGAAAAAAACCCATACTTACAGTTTTAACACTGACTTACAACACTCACAAGACTCCTGGCTTGTCTGAACTGTCTGATTCCTTACTAATGTGTTATATTAGCACTGTCCCAACCTCCTGGAGATGGGCTGCATTTTGCAAGCAAAGAAATACAGACCTTCTATGACACTGAGCCAGCTGCAAACTTTAGAACATTTGGAATGGTACAGTGGTTTTCTAGAGTATTCTCTTTATTATTACTGGATAACATAAGACAGGTGCTTGTATACTGTCTGAGAGTATGTACGAGTGTTCTAATGAAGACTGGATATCTTGTATCTTTGTTTTTTCATCCAATAAACTTGCCTCTTGAGATAGTCCATCTACTTGGCCATTAATGGCTATTAATGAAATCTATTCATGCAATTTGTCTAGAACCATCCACTGGATTCTTATTTTTCCCTTCCTGGGACATTTTTCACACAACACTGAATTATGAATACAGAATCCTTCACTTGTATCTTTGGATTTGAGTTTTCACACAATTACTTTCAAAGGCTCTAGCCAAAGCTGTTTCCAATAGCTGAAGTTATCTTCTTTGGCTTTATTCCAAAAACTGTGCTTCTCAAATGAAGAAATGTTGTGCTGACCTCAGATCATTAAAGCCTGCCCAGAAATGCTCTATTATTCTGGACATCACTGTAGCTCTATTCAAGTAAGCTTGTAATATGAGATGCTGTTCACACTAAATGTATAGCAGGGAAGTACAAATTAATTAATTGTTATAGAAACATTTTCTCATCCTTTATTGAAGCATTATCTTAAAAATTAATAAAATCGCAATAATTATGCAGGTTATTAGCACATATTACTTTGTGGGAGTAGCATAAACATTTATGAAAATAACTGTTGAAAATATTAGTAAAAATATAAAATTTTCCTATTTGCTTTAACTCAATTTCAAACCTATTGAAAATTTTCTTTCATAAATAATACAAATGCACCCTATGATTAATTTCTAAAGTGTTGACTTCAGTTTCATAAATCATCTTAATAAATAGAAAGCAATTTAGTTGTCAATTAGTAGGATAATGGTTAAATTAATTTTGGCAAATACAGTAACTATATAACCAATACTACTCATAAATTTAGATACTGAGATTATCTTATTAAAATTAGCATCACTTGAATAATCCCTTCAAATGATAAATTTTCAAGTCACTCTTGTAGGACAGGAAAACAAAGAGATTATACAGTGCTTTGTTTTGAGACAAGGGCTTGGTATATAGTTTTTTTGGCCTGAAACTCTCTTATGTATTTCATGCTGGTCTGGATTTCAGTGTTCCATTGCCCATCCTTCCCAAATTCTGGGATTAAAGGCATGCATGAACAAGATGAGCTATATACTGTTTAATTCCCTAAATCTCTACCAAGTCCTTCATTCTAGAATTTGTACTACCTCATTCAGAAAGAGAAAGAAGACTATTTAAGTATTCGGTAAGGATGGGTGTACCTCTAGGATGTGGCATTGACTCTTACATTGTCTATGGCAATATAGCTGGCCTACCTGCAATACTGCTTCAGGCTTACTGTTCTTCATTGAAAGTGGTCTTAAAGTGAGATGGGAAATAACAAAGTATATATGGGAATATACTTATTAGTCTTACTCAAAGCTCTAGAATGGAAATTCTGGTTTCATTTTTCTGGTTCATCCTATGTTCTTGAATGCCAAAGGAGTCCAAGTTGTTCAGGTCCTTTAACTTCACCAAATGTTCGGTGATGAACTTCTTGAACTTTGATCACATACCAAGATCATTTACCCAGATTTATCTAAAATATATGTCTATAGTATTCAGGACATCCAAAGCATCCTTCTCAGCAATGCAGTGGACCTTCATGAAGATCACATACAAATTAAAAATCAGAAGTCTTGTCTTGGATCTGCATTCTTCCCCTTCACCATTTCCTTATCATAGATGGGGCTGAGATTATTGACCGAAGCATAGAAGTGGTTGGCAGATTATATTTCCTTTACTTCAAAGTTAAATCCAGTTCTTTGTGCTCATAGGCTGTCTTGAGGAGATCAGGAGATCAGAGATGTCCTCTTTTGATGACTTGGATGACTTTTCAATAATCTGCTTTTTTCAATATGAAATATCATATGAAACATGAACAGAGCAAATTAAAAGTCTAAACTTTCAGCTAATCCAAAGGATCTCTGGGCAGATTCTCAGTATCTGGTAGAGAATGCAAAATGCTTAGATGTTTTGGCATCTTCCTGGCTTCTTGAGACATCATCTTATTTTGTTCAAGGTCATAGTTCTATTGGTAGTAGATGAGAATCATAAACAATGCACTGAGACCCAGGGAGATGCAAGTCACAGAGGTGCACAACTTCCAGAAACTGTAGCTGAGGCTTTTTTTTTAATGTATCCTCTTAAAGCACAGAAGAATATCCAATTCCTTGGAAGTCTAGTATTCTCCAGGGTGTTCAGAGTATCTACTCCTCGGATTTGATGGGAAAGATGTTCAAGCTATATCTAACCTCAAAGTCCGTGGGCTTTGTTAGGCATTTGTGTTCCAGGATACGCATAGGATTTCTCTCTCCTTTGTGTAGATCTTCAGTGATGGTTTAGTCCAATACCTTATTTTTTTCTTTTAAAAATCGCTAAATTAGAACTTTCAAAATTATTTTAAACGTATTTTATTTTTTGAAAATTTCACATAGTACAAATTTATCATATATTCACCAACCCTCTTCTAACTCCTCCTAGACATATCTCTTTACCAACCCAACTTTCTCTTCTTTTTCTTTTGTTTTTAAAGCTGGGTTTCTCTGTTTAGTCCTTACTGTCCTGGAATTGACCAGGCTGGCCCTGAACTCAGAGATCCACCTGCCTCTGCCTTCTGAGTGCTGAGATTAAAGGTATGTGCCACCACTTCCCAACACTTACCCAACTTTCTATCTTTATATTTTTGAAACTTTTGAGTCCAATTTGTGGACTCCAATCATGGACTCCTAGGTATAGAGCTATCCACTGGAGCATGGTCCACTTACCAGGGTCCACATCCTTATATAAATGGATTCTCCCTCTCCTAGCAACTATCAACTGACAGTGTCTCCTCAGCTATGAGTAAGACATTGAGTAAGAAAATCCATGCATGGATTTTCTCTGACTTGAGCTTGCATAGGACTTATTCATGCTGTCACAACCACTGTGAATTCAGATGTCCAACTGCCATGTTGTATCCAAAAAACATTGTTTCCTTTTAGTCATCTACCTCTTCTGGCTTTTACAGTCTTTTTGCCTCCTCTTTCACTGTGATCATTAAGCCTCATGGGAGTATGATATAGATGTCCTTTTAGGATTAAGCACTCTGTAGTCTTTTCCCCTGCACCTTGATGACTAATGAGTCTCTGTTAACTGTCATGTACTGCAAAAAAAGAAAAGGTTTCTCTGATGATTGTAGTGGGTAGCCATTCCAGCTTGGTTCTGGAAGTTCCAACCCCCATTGAGACTCTGGCAACTGTCACGCCTACGAGGCGGGGCGAGGGGAGGCGCCGGGGGACCCGAGAGCTGGATGGGTCAGCGCTCTTGCTGGGCGCTCTCTCGGTGCCGGGACGCTGACCGGTGCAGATTGACTGTGCAGAGCTCCGGAGAACACCGCTGGACTGCATTACACCCCCCCCCCCCCTCTCTCTCTCTATCTCTCTCTCTCTCTATCTCTCTCTCTCTCTCTCTCTCTCTCTCTCTCTCTCTCTCTCTCTCTCTCTCTCTCTCTCTCATTTGGCCCAGCCTGCACACATATCCCTCCTTTTTTTTTTTTAAAGATTTATTTATTTATTATGTATACAGCATGTATGACTGCAGGCCAGAAGAGGGCACCAGATCTCATTACAGATGGTTGTGACCACCATGTGGTTGCTGGGAATTGAACTCAGAACCTCTGGAAGAGCAGCAGTCAGTGCTCTTAACCTCTGAGCCATCTCTCCAGCAGCAATGACCATGGATGAGAAAGTAGCTCTATAATAGGATATATCATAATTTTAACAAGATTCCTTTTGGGATGTTAGGAAGTAAGTTGAAATTTCAGATATTATTGTAATTTAGAAGCCTTTCTTTCATATTGTTTGATGCTTAAATTCAAGGCTTTTACCCTACCAGAATGCCAGACACATAAATGAGAAAATAACATGATAATTGTATTTGTGATAGTTAGAGAACTAGAGAAAAATGAAAAAGAAATCTTTGATTGCTTTTAGAGAAATGAAGGAAAAGTTCATAGATGGTGACAGTGGTTAACAATATGCTTACAGAAAAAAAGAGATTTACATCTAACTAAATTCTGCTGCATAGATGTGGATAGTGTTAGAAAGTAATTCTATAAATAACTATTTCTCTCAAATGAGTAAATATTTTCATATCTTTTCGTTTTTACAAAATAGACCTGGAAAAGGATGGGAACATGAGAGATCAGGTTGGAGGAGTAGAGGGGGAGTGTACTGAAAGAGACTACTAGAAGCGGGGGCAAGGGGGAATTTCAGGGTCAGGTAAAAACCTGGCACAAAGGAAGCTCCCAGGAATCTACAAGGATGATGCCAGCTAACATTCTTAGCAGTAGTGGATAGGTAGCCTGAACTGACCATCTTCTGTGGCCGGGCAAGATTTCCAGTGGAGGGAGTGGAACACCAACCCAGGTACATAATCTTCAACCTACAGTCGTCCTGCCTATGGGATGCACTAGGGTAGGGTGGCCTAGAGATTGAAGGAGTGGCTAACCAATGACTGGTCTAGCCTAAAACCCATGTCAGGAGAGTAAGACCATCCATGACACTGCCTGGAGCACCAGGACCTACAGGCTGGGTGACCCAGAGACCTAGGATAGAACCAAACACTGCTAGAGGAAAGAATGCCAATATAATTATGCCTAATGATATTCTGCTATACTCATAGATTAGTGCCTAGCCAAATTGTCATCAGAGAAGCCTCATCCAGCAACTGATGGAAACAGATGTAGACCAACAGCCGAACATCAGGAGTTCAGGAAATCCCATGAAAGAAGAGGAGATAAGATCAAGGACCTCAACATAAATCCAGCTACTCTGAACCTGCTAGAAGAGAAAGTAGGAAGTAGTCTTGAACACATTGGCATAGGAGATCACTTTCTAAATATAACACCAGTAGCACAGACACTGAGACAAACAATCAATCAATGGGACCTCTTGAAACTGAGAAGCTTTTGTAGAGCAAAGGATACGGTCAACAAGGCAAAGCGACAGCCTACAGAATGGGAAAAGTTCTTCACCAACCCCACATGTGACAGAGGACTGATATCTGGAATATATAAGGAAATCAAGAAATTAGACATCAAAACGACCAACAGTCCAATTGAGAAATGGGCTTTAGAACTAAACAGAGAATTCTCAACAGAGGAAACTCAAATGGCAGAAAGACATTTAAGGAATTGCTCAACATCCCTAATCATCAGGGAAATGCAAATCAAAACAACTCTGAGATACCACCTTACGCCTGTCAGAATGCTAAGATCAAAAACACTGAAGACACTTTATGCTGGAGAGGATGTGCAACTAGGGGAACTCTCCTCCACTGCTGGTGCAAATGCAAGCTTGTACAACCACTTTGGAAATCCATATGGCGCTTTCTTAGAAAATTGGGAATCAATCTCCCCCAAGATCCAGCTATACCACTCCTGGGCATATACCCAAGAAATGCTCAAACATACCACAAGAGCACTTGCTCAGCTATGTTCATATCAGCATTGTTTGTAATAGCCAGAACCTGGAAACAACCTAGATGCCCTTCAACTGAAGAATGGCTAAATAAATTGTGGCACATATACACAATGGAATACTACTCAGCAGAGAAAAACAATGACATCATGAGGTTGGCAGGCAAATGGATGGATCTAGAAAAAATCATCCTGAGTGAGGTAACCCAGACTCAGAAAGACAAATATGGTATGTACTCATTCATAGGAAGATGCTAGATGTGGAACAAGGATGACTGGACTGCTACTCACATCACCAGTGAGGCTACCTGGAAAACGGGACCCCAAGAAAGACACGGAGAGGTGGATGAGATCTGCATGGACAGCCTGGACATGAGTGGGAGCGGTGAGGGCCGAGGGTCGAGGGAAAGAGAGCGGGAGATCCTAGCTGGATCGGGAAAAGAGAGGGAGAACAAGGAATGGGAGACCATGGTGAATGAAGACCACATGAGAAAAGCAGGAGACAAAAAGCTGGAGAGGCCCACAGAAATCCACGAAGATGCCCCCACAATGGACTGCTGGCAGTGGTCGGGAGACAGCCGGGACTGGCCTACTCTGGTGATGGGATGGCCAAACACCCTGATAGTAGTGCCATAAGCCCCACCCAAGGACTGAGGAATCTGGATGCAGACATCCACGGCTGGGTCCATGGTGGAGCGCTGGGAGTCTAATTGGTGAGAAAGAGGAGGGTTTATGTGAGAGAGAATTGTTGAGACCAAGGTTGGATAAAGCACGGGGACAAATAACCAAATGAATGGAAACACATGAACTATGAACCAAAGGCTGAGGGGCCCCCAACTGGATCAGGCCCTCTGAATGGCTGAGGCAGTCTATTGGCTTATCTGTTTGGGAGGCATCTAGGCAGTGGCACCAGGTCCTGGGCTCGTTGCATGAGTTGGCTGTTTGAAGCCTGGGACTTATGCAGAGACGCTTGGCTCAATCTGGGAGGAGGGGACTGGACCTGCCTGGACTGGGTCTATCAGGTCGATCTCAGTCCTCGGGGGAGACCTTGATCTAGAGGAGGTGGGAATGGGGGGCGGGAGGGGAGAGAACGAGGGAATCTGTGGCTATTATGTGGAACTGAATAGTATTATAAAATAAAAAAAAAATTAAAAAAAGGAAAAAAAAAAGATTTTAAGAGCCACATGGCTCAAGGATCCCACAAGAAAACTCACAGAATCAACTAACCTGGGCTCATAGGGGTTCACAGAGACTGACCTAGGCACTATGCATATATGTTAGAGTTGCTTATGGGATTCCTAACAGTGGGAACAAGGGCTGTCTCGTACTCTTTTACTTGGGACCCTATTCCTCATACTGGGTCACCTTGCCCAGCCTTAATACACATGAAGGTGCTTAGTCTTACTGCAGCTTGATATGTCATGTTATGTTGATATTCATGGGAGACCTGCCCTTTCCTGAACAGAAAGGGAGGAGGAGTGGCTGGGGGATGGGATCGGAAGGGGGTGGGGGAGGAGGCACTGAGATGAGAGGAGTGAGAGGAAAATGCATCCAGGTTATAAAATTAATTGATTAATTATTAATTAATTAAAAGACCAAAGCAACTCTGAACTACATCTTAGTCAAATGTTATATATTTCTCCATCAATTTATACCAGTGCCTGCCTTAAATTCTGTCCAATGCATAATTTGTAATAGTTCATTTTGTCAGCTGTGAATTTACATCCTATGATACAGTATTTATACAGAAATAATTAAATAACTACCCCCAAATTGGGAAAAATTAATGTCCTGAGTAAATGTCTAAATTTTGTAGTCATCCAGCTACTGTCATGAAAGTAAGTTCAGCTTTAGTAAATGATCCTGTCTTTTTTCCTTTATTAATCATACTTAGCTATGTAGCCCTTGCCTTTGATATGCTATATGCATTATTCTCAGTCTTTTGTGAAGCTATTGGAATACATTATAAATCATACATGCACTAGGAGGAAATCTCAGTTTTAATAAAAAACCTGTAGTTGAAGTGAAAGTAAAATAGAAAGGAAGGAGCTGAAGCCTAAAACCAAGATTCATAGAAGCTTGGGAAACTTAACTAAGTGGACTACATGATCAGTTTGATTTCCCTACCCTTCCAGGAAGAAATACTAGTCATTTGGTGATCCACTGTAACTACCAGTGTTTTTCAAAAGCTTTTCTCTCACCAGTCCATAGTTGTCTGTAGTTCTTTGTGTAGGGTGGAGGTCTCCTGGGCTTTTCCATATTGGAGTTAGCATGTATATTATTGTCCTTTTTTAGCTTGTGGTTAGAAAGACATGTTAGTTAGACTTTATGGGTGTAGCTTAAAAACTAGGAGACACAGTCTCACAGTCCTATCCTCTGGCTCTTATAATGTTTCCACTCTCTTTTCCTCTGTGACTTCTGAGCTTTAGTTGTGGGAGTTGTTTTGTAGTGGTTTTCTGTTACAATTAAACAAGAGGCCATGAATTTGAAAGAGAACAAGAAGGGAAGTTTTATGGGAGAAGTGGGAATGGGGGAAATTATGTAATTACATCATAATCCTAAAAAAAGAAGAAAATAATTAAAAAAGCTTTATCATTAAAAAAATTATTGTTATACTTAAGGACAGATAATCTTGATATTAAACCTTGGCATTTATTGGTCTTATAAAAAAGATAATGTGGTACAAACTGTGTTTTGTAGGACTTCAATGTAGTACATAAAGGCATGGAAATCTATGTTATTTCAGTTTGACCATTCTTTAACATTCTTTTTTTAACTACTGATACTCTGATTTGATGTATTACTATATGGTATTAATTTTACCAAAAATATCTTCAATGTGTCCTATTTGCCCCCTTCTAACTTCTTTCAGTCTGATTAATGTATCATCAACAATGAATTTAAATAAGTCTCTGCTGTATATCTTCTGTATTAGAAACAGCAGTTTTAAAATGCAAATTTGATAATATTGTTCTCCTTAAAACATCCTAATAGTTTTCCATGAAAATTATTATAGAATATAGACTACATATCTAACCTGTTTCATGTGACCTTTCACTGTTTCATCTTGCCTATATATGCATCATTTACTCCACTGCTCTCTAAGCTTCCGTGGTACCATCTTTTTACTAGTTTTTATAATAAATTACACTGGATGCCTTGGATTCTGTCTTTCTTGCTTATTCTAGCCAACTCCTTCTTATCCCATCATATCACTTCATTCAACTCTTCAGAATGTATAATACTTCTTATTGTACACCTTTGTAGCACATACATAGTTTGTAATTTTCATATCTTAAATTTCATATTTATTTTAAGATCTGCCATGCTAGATTAGAAATAAATACTGACTTTTGATTATTACAACTAATAAACATACAACAACATCTAGAATATTTCAAGTTATATATAAATATTGACTGAATAAAGAATATTTCTAATCTTATGGTGACTTTGAGGGTATCTAGAATTTAGGATATATGGCATCATTAGATAAAAATGAACAAATGATAAACTCTTTTCCTGGAATATTATTTAATTACTATAAAGCTAAAACTTATTGCAATGAAATTTTAAATCTTAATTTCTCCAAGTTGTCTGTCCAAGGTGTGTGATTTTTTTTCAGCAGTAAGGTTTTAATTTTCTATTTCTGGAAGGCAGCCAAGGGCAATGGCAATACGCTATATAGTTTTTGGAGTCTCCTGGACTCTTCTGATCAATAAGTAGAAGAGAGGTTTCTCATGCTTGATTCTGAAAGGCAGCATTATCACCACAAGTCGAATAACTTCATTCAAAGATGTATACACATGTAGTTATATATTATATATGTATTTTAAGTACCATAAAATTATGTGCTAATTTATGGCTTTTTCAAACATCCTTAGCATTCTTTGGCTTATATTCCAATTGGTCATCCCAAAACATGTATTCATATGGTCAACACTAAAATGGATCCAGCAAGTTGTATGTATATATGTATACATGTGTGTGTAAGAATAATAATTTAAGAGGATGTTATGCAGTTGAAAGGTAGTAGGGGAAAATGGAGGAGTTGGAGGAGAGTGTGGAGTGAAAATGATGTAAATAGAGTACTCATGTATGAAATATTAAAAACAATAAAATTTATAAATATTATCTATTTATTGATAATCACTATACTCCCAATCTTAAAACAATATGAATAATTGACATATTTATTTCCAATTTCATTGTTTGCTAAATGCAGAATGAAAATAATAATTCAACCTGCAAATAAGCTTTTCCTTACAGCCTCGAGATCAGCTAAGGCTGTACATGCAATGTGTATTTGCTTGTCTGATAGAAAGACAATTAAATGCTTAAATATTCTTTAAGAGACAACAGAAAGGCAAAACTAATTTAAAAGTAGTACTATGCTATTCCACACAAATTAATGCACTTTTTTACAAAGACAGATTATAGTATAAGGACCAAGAAAATGTCCAAATATGTGACATTAATCCAATACTGAAATCTATCTTTGAATCAACCAAGTATGTGATTGTAAATTTTTAGGGAAGAGTGGAATGAATTTTCTTAGCATTTGACTTTAGAATTGAAACTGAAGTAACTCTCCAGATTCCAGAAGTTAGTATATTAGAGTAATTTTGTTGGTTTTTAAATATGTATTTTTATTATTTTACATGTGTGTGTTTGCCTGCATGTATTCATGTGTTCCATGTGTGTGTATGGTGCCCATGGAAGACAGAAAAGAGTGTGGCAGCCCCTGGAACAGGAGTAATAGACAATGAGCCCTCATATGGTTACTGGGTACCAATCTTGGGTTCTCTATAAGAGTAAGAAGTGCTTTTAACTTCTAAGCCATCTCCTAAGCTCCATCTTCTTTTCTTCTGTTTCTTGTTTGTTTCTGTTTGTTTTATTTTTTATAGCACATTTCAGAGTTATAATGATTACATCTTTGTGAGATACATTTTGCAGTAAACAGCAACATTGTTACTTTGTCTTCATTGTATAATTTGGTCCTTTAAGAAATAGGAATATAAATTCAAAGCCTGCATTAAAATAATAGAAAAAGTGTAACATCAATATTTTATATTATCCTCATATTTCTTTTGTAATTTAAAAAGAAGATATTCAATGAGAGGCATTTAATGCCAATAAATAAATATAGAGATTATTATCCTACTGTGAATGACGTAGTTTCTACATATTACTTTTCAAACTGATGTGCATTATGTGATTAGTAATAATCTCATTTTAAATGTACATGTTTTTAAAATGCCCACACATATTCTCTATAGTTAGAGAAAGCATAGTAACTACATAAAGTGCTGACTTTATTTTAAACATTACTTATAACAAATACTACAGAATAAGAATCTAGATTTAGCATATTATCCCTATTATCTTTTTGACTTCCTAGTCTCTGGCCTGAATTGTTCAAGTCAGTGGTCTTCAGATTATTCTTTTGCTTGCTTTGTTAAAGCCGAAAGTTACATTCATTGAACATACTTGAATGTTGCTTTGTTTTCTGTCTAATGAACAGTGGGTCCTATTTTTTTTGAGACAGGGTTTCTCTGTGTAACAACCCTGGCTGCACCAGAACTCACTTTGTAGACCAGGCTGGCATCAAACTCACAGAGATCCACCCGCCTCTGCCTCCTGAGTACTGGAATTAAATTTGTGCGCCACCACTGCCTGGCTGATGGGGCCTTTTTAGTTCAATATATTCAGACTATGAACTTTTCTTGCTTATTGTAGAGTGAAAGTTTTAAATCATTCCGTGGTGTAGTGTACTGACTAGTTTTTTATTGTGAACTTAACACAAACTAGAGACATCTGGGAAGAAAGACTCTCCATAGACTAATTGCACAGGTAATATTGAACTGTACTCATGTCTGTGAGAAAACATCGATTAATGATTAATGTAGGAAGGGACAACCCATTGTGATACTGTCCCTAGGCAGGTGGGTCTGAACTATATAAGAAAATTAGCTGAGCATGAGCTAGAGAGTGAGAAAGCAGTAGCTGCTCTCCATAGTTTGTGATCTAGTTTCTTGCTTTGAGTTCCTGCCCTAACTTTCCTCAGTGATAGACTCTGAGCTTGAAATACAGTTTCTTCCCACAAGTTGCTTTGGTCATGGTGTTTATCACAGCAGCTTAAAGCAGACTAGGACACATATTCAAAAAGTAACTACCTTCTAGCACTTTTAAAAACACTACAAGTTTCTCTGTACAAAATTAACCATAATAAAATGTATTCTATGAATTATGCAAAACATAGAATTTTCTAGATATGCCTATATCACTATTGTTAATGTTCAGGATGTTATTTAAATGTACTTCTTTTGAGAGGAGTCTGAAGACTGTTTCTAGGTGAAGCCAATACTTCCCGTCCTGAGATCTTACTTTTCAAGTAAAATTCTCAATTCTAAACATTTATCAAAGATAAAACAGCCTCAAAGCTAAAGTAAAATAAGTGATATAAAAGTCATTATAACAGTTAAATCACAAGGCAATGGTTACCAGCAAATAAATTAACTATTTATTCCTGGAGTATAGGACTTGGAGTGAGTTGGAGGTTTTCCTTATGTAGTTTGGAAATAGAGACCTTATCAGACACACGATTAACAAATATTTTCGACCAGTCCACTGTTTACCTTTGAACTCTATTCATTGCCTATTTTGCTGTTCATAAACTTTTCAGCTTCCCATAGTCCCACTTTCCTATTTCTCCTTTTGTTGCCCTTATGTGCCATATTCAAATAAACACAAAAACCATATTCTGAAGAATGTCACCAGTGTTTTCTTCCAAATATCTTAAATATAAAAATGTATTGTGTTTCAAAAATTTCCAGACTGAAAAATATCCAAATGTCTCAATTGAAATCCATATGGCACTTTTTACAGCAGTAGGAAAGCCATTCCTCAAATGCATGTGGAACCAACAAACACCCACAATATCTAAAGAGAGCTATAGAACAAGAAAGCTATAGAGATAGTATGTTCTCTGACTTGAAAAGACACTGTGGTACTCTAATCACCATCATAGGACTATCAAATAGGACATAATGAAACCCAAAATAGTGAGTATAATGCAAAATGCAGATTAGTCTTTTAAATATTAATGGTGAGCCTAAGAATGAGTACTGCTCTTACAGAAGACCAGAATTAAGTTCTCAGCATCCAAGTTGGCCAGCTCACAGACATCTGTTGCAGGGTGTCAGTTGCCCTCTTTTGGCCACCATAGGCAAATATACTCATGTGCACATACCTGTATGCACAGACATATTTAAAATTAAAATCATTAAAGCAACACAGTTGTGGAGAAATTGAATATCTATATAGAAAATAATGATACTAAGGCTAAAGATATAGCCCATTAGTAAAGTGAATGTTTAACATGTGTGATGCCTGGGTGTAATGTGTATTTGAATTTTTTTATTAGACCAAGAACAATATTGAATCACTGAAACATTTATTTTAAATTTCACATTAAAGACGTAACCAAATGAATTAGCTTGTTTTGAATGATTGATTTTTTCAATATGTAAATATGTTACTACATACTTATTATATATGTTTGCCAGTATAGCTAATAAAGTTTTTGCCTAATATATATGAGGTATGCAAAAATATGTAAATATATAAATAACAGTGATAAAATAGAAGATTGGTAGCTTGTATCATATATATGTTATTCTTCCCATTACTTTTGGATTTTCCCTCTTTTATTTCACACAATAGACTGAGGGCCCTAAACTGAATATGAAAATGTTGGTTGAATAAAGCTGTCTTTTCATCTTACTGTGAGATATCCCCCTTTGGCAGACTGACCAAGTCAGGCAAAGAGTTATTGTCACAGATGCAAAACTTGCCTTTGGAGTCTTATGAATAACGCCATTCTATTCTTTGAAATTGTGTGTCACCTAGATTAAGAGCTTTTCCATATATACCTGTTGAAGTTCTCATTTTCCTTAAAATTTTCTCATGAGACTATGTTGGGATATTTGTTTACAAAAAAAATTCTGGAGCCCGTTTCACACACACTGAATCAGACTTCCCAGATGAGCTTGGCAATCTGTGCTGCTTCATCTAACACAAGTATCTTTTGAGGTTCAGAATGAGATTTATTTTAAACTGCAATTCATTGAGTATAATAGTTTTTTGTGAATGATGACAAAAGGCAAATTTTGTGATCATAAGCTCTTTGATGTAATGTAATTATAAATAATTATTTATTTCAGTGTATTTTTGTGGAATCCTGAACATTTATAACTTCACCATAAACTTAATGAAAATTGACAATTATTAAATACACTGTTGATGAGTTTGTAATTTATATACTCTTAATTAGATATTATCTATACTGAATAAATTTACTTTAAATTTACATTCTGATTTTAGTTTAACTGATTAATTTTTATTATTCATGTTTTTATTAAAATCCATTGATTATATGTTCCTAGGTTTATGTACATAGAAATTAAATAAGTATGCACCTGATGGTATTTAAGTGTATTTCTATAATTTCTAAAGTCAATATTATGGCTTATAAAAAGTATGTAAATTTTCAATAAAAAAGCAGAGATTTTAAAGCCTAAATTACTTTATAATTCTAATGCCTTTAAATGTAAAAAACTGACATTAAAGCAAGCATATTTTAATTTAGAGAAAAAAACTGTATTCAATCCAGTATTTTAGGAACTCATATACTATATATGTTATGCGATGTTTGATGTCTTTGGTGGTTGTGTTAGAAGGTATGAAAACAGATTCAGTTTTTATTTTTATCATAATTTGTCTTCTTAAATGCTCATATTATGCGGGACTAGAGAATTTAAAGACTTGTTTTCCCAATTGACTTCAATAATGATCTTAAATTTATGCATAAAAAAGGGGCATTATATTCACTAGAAATATAGGAGATTCTTGATATCTATATTAACTAATTTAAAGATATGAGATGGTATGGCCATCCACAGACTCTTTGGTAAAGAGACCTAGAAAGCTAACTCTTCAATTCTTTACTTTTTCTTGATTAACTTTTGTCTTGAAACAGTTTACATTTATCTTGTTTTTAATAATTTACAGCACTACATACTAAGCAAGTTAAACTTAAAAGCAATGACAAAAATATTTGTGAGCATTATTAATGAAAATTTTGTTTCATTTTATTAAACATCAGAGCTAAACATATTTTCATGATTTGAAATACAATTCAGAAATGATGTCTTACAAATTTTTCGTAGTTTCCTGACCAATTTTCCAGAAAGTGCTTCACTATATCCAATGTTAAAAAATTATTAAAGTCATAGAGTCTGTATATAAAAAATGAAATACAGTAGTATAAAAGCATTGATAATTTAATTTTTGGTAGGAAAAGAAAAATACTAAAGTACTCATCTAAAATAATTACAAATTCAGCATAATATACAGCTTAAGAAGTATGTCTACCATGTATATTATTAAGTATTATTTATTATTCTTTTGCATAAAGTCTCTTCTACTTGCACATATAATAATAATATTTCTCCATTCTCTCCTGCTTTCCTTGGATAAAAGCAACATAAAGATGCAGAGACACTGAATACAGAAAAAGGTAGAACATGTTCAAATGTAAGGCAATCAAGCTCCTGCAGGTAAACTATCAAAGAATAACCCAGAGCCATTCATTTAAAGAATTGAGGATTCACTGTTATGTACTTCTGTGAAGGCTCACTTCCAGATCAAAGGCACAAATGATACATTAAAAAGCAAAAAGTTTCTCAAGGAAAAAGTCTGGTAATTTATATAAATCATATATCAAACCCTACTGTTAAGCACCAAATCTATGCATTGAATGGAGATAAGATAGTCACCAGCTCACAGAAAATGCTTTGCTTTTAAGAATAGTTCCCCTTTCTCCTAAGGTCTTAAATATTTGCTTTATGAAACTTCTTGAATTTGGGGCATGTAGTAGAAAAATACATATATCTCTATTCAAGACTGCAAATTTCCAGAAATCAGTCCATATTGCCACCTTTCAGAGAAAAGAGCAAGTCTAAGACTATCTTTTTCTTTTAAAAAACTCTTCCCAGAAATACCAATAACCCTTGTCCATATAGCCCAATTTGCACTTTGTAAGTAAATCCACAACCCTGGCTGGAAATTAAACTGACATATTGCTTCACCATTTTAAAATGAATAATTTAAATCAAGGTTTTGTGAGTGAAGAAGAAGGGTTAAATCTTCAGTGAATATGAAAATTCAGTCACTTCTGCGAGTTCCCTATATAAACAATTTTATCACCAATCAATCAAGGTTAATTTAATATTTCATGGATGTGGCACTGTAGACATAATGACGGTTTTTGATCTTTAAGTGCGTCTCAATAAGATAATATTTGTTAATGCTACATAATCAGATTTAACATAAAAATGTTTAATATTTATTTTTGAAGAGCATTCCAGAATCATACAAAATAAAGGAAGGCAAATTTTAAATCATGGCCAGAATGGAAATACTGCATTATACCAATGGAAAACCTGGTTTTCTATCAGCCAAATACTACTACTAAGAAAAGAAATGTTTAAAATCTGTACCTGAATTCAGATGTGTGGCTTCTGCCTATGGTCTTGGCACTTTGGAGGCTAAAGCAGGAAGATTGCTGTTCGTTAGTTGAAGGCCAGTCTGAGCTATAGGAGTTCCAAGCTAGCCTAGGATATTGGAAAAGCCCTCACTCAACAAAGCAAAGCAAAATGAATAAAACAAAACAAAATAAAACAGAAACAGAAAAAGTACAAATGAAAGTCTATATTTGATTGCATTGTTTTGTTAAGTTTTACAAATATCCATGTTACTTTATTTTCAGGCCCATGGTGATGCAGCAGCTTTGTGTAAATACACAACTTATTTGGCAAAAAAAAAAAAATCAAAAGAGAGGCAGTGTTGCTGAGCAATATTATCAGGTTTCTGTCTCTTACAGTTCCTATGGCAACACACATGAGAAAGTAAGCCTACTTCAGCATGAATCTTTGAGCTCATAGTCTCTACCGTGACCATACAATGTGAAAATAAGTAAATAATATTATGATACTGTGTAGCTAACTTTGGATGTTGGTTGTGATTACAACATTACCAAGCCTTTAGCATTTGATTTTCCTTCTCAAAATAAATTGGGTTAATGTATCCCAAACTGTTCTATTTTCTCTTCACGAATGAGTCTTACAATACATAAATTAGCTTAAGTGTGTTATTAAAATATGATAGGAATTATTATCACTCTAAATGATCCTATCTCCCAATTGTAAAATAGATGATAGGATTTGCAGTCATTGAAAATTTTACTGTATGGAAATATAAAGCAGTTGCATAAGCAAGAACAATAAACAAGTTTTTTTTTTTTTATTTTACAAAACCATTCAGTTCTACATAACAGCCACAGATTCCCTTGTTCTCCCCCCTCCTGCACCCCTCCCCTTCTTCCCAGGCCACCCCCCATTCCCACCTCCTCCAGGGCAAAGCCTCCCCCAAGGACTGAGATCAACCTGGTAGACTCAGTCCAGGCAGGTCCAGTTCCCTTCTCCCAGACTGAGACAAACGTCCCTGCATAAGTCCCAGGTTTCAAACAGCCAACTCATTCAATGAGCCCAGGAACTAGTACCACTGCCTAGATGCCTCCCAAACAGATCAAGCCAATCAACTGTCTCACCTATTCAGAGGACTTATCCAGTTGGGGGCCCCTCAGCCTTTGGTTCATAATTCATGTGTTTCCATTCGTTTGTTTATTTGTCCCTGTGCTTTATCCAACCTTGGTTTCAACAATTCTCGCTCATATAAACCCTCCTCTTTCTCACTAATTAGAATCCCAGTGCTCCACACGGGGCCTAGCCATGGATGTCTGCATCCAGATTCCTCAGTCCTTGGATGGGGTTTCTGGCACAACTATTATGGTGTTTGGCCATCCCATCACCAGAGTAAGTCAGTTCGGGCTGTCTCTCGACCATTGCCAGCAGTCCATTGTGGGGGTATCTTTGTGGATTTCTGTGGGCCTCTCTAGCACTTTGTTTCTTCCTTTTCTCATGTGGTCTTCATTTACCATGGTCTCCTATTCCTTGTTCTCCCTCTCTGTTCTTGATCCAGCTGGGATCTCCCGCTCCCACAGGCTCTCTTTCCATCGACCCTCGCCCTTCATTACTCCCACTCTTGTCCAGGTAGTTCATGTAGATCTCATCAATTTCTCAGTCATTGGGCGATCCCCGTGTCTTTCTTCGGGTCCTATTTTCCAGGTAGCCTCCCTGGTGATGTGAGTAGCAGTCCAGTCATCTTTGTTCCACATCTAGTATCCTCCTATGAGTGAGTACATACCATATTTGTCTTTCTGAGTCTCAGTACCTCACTCAGGATGATTTTTTCTAGATCCATCCATTTGCCTGCAAACCTCATGATGTCATTGTTTTTCTCTGCTGAGTAGTATTCCATTGTGTATATGTGCCACAATTTATTTATCCATTCTTCAGTTTAAGGGCATCTAGGTTGTTTCTAGGTTGTGGCTATTACAAACAATGCTAATATGAACATAGCTGAGCAAGTGCCCTAGTGGTATGATTGAGCATTTCTTGGGTATATGCCCAAGAGTAGTATAGCTGGATCTTGGGGGAGATTGATTCCCAATTTTCTAATAAAGCACCATATTGATTTCCAAAGTGGTTGTACAAGCTTGCATTCGCACCAGCAGTGGAGGAGAGTTCCCCTAGTTCCACATCCTCTCCAGCATAAGGTGTCTTCAGTTTTTGATCTTAGCCATTCTGACAGGTGTAAGTAAGGTGGTATCTCAGAGTCGTTTTGATTTGCATTTCCCTGATGTTGAACAATTCCTTAAATGTCTTTCAGCCATTTGAGTTTCCTCTTTTGAGAATTCTCTGTTTAGTTTTATAGCCCATTTCTTAATTGGACTGTTGGGCATTTTGATGTCTAATTTCTTCAGTTCTTTATATATTCTGGATATCAGTCCTCTGTCACATGTGGGGTTGGTGAAGAACTTTTCCCATTCTGTAGGCTGTTGCTTTGCCTTGTTGACTGTATCCTTGCTCTACAAAAGCTTCTCAGTTTCAAGAGGTCCCATTGATTGTTTGTTTCTCTCAGTGCCTGTGCTACTGTTGTTATATTTAGGAAGTGATCTCCTATGCCAATGCGTTCAAGACTACTTCCTACTTTCTCTTCTAGCAGGTTCAGAATAGCTGGATTTATGTTGAGGTCTTTGATCCACTTGGACTTAAGTTTTGTGCACGGTGACAGACATTGATCTATTTGCATAAACGTTAACATCCAGTTATGCCAGCACCATTTGTTGAAGATGCTTTCTTCTTTCCATTGTACACTTTTGGCTTCTTTGTCAAAAATTATATGTTCATACGTGTTCAGATTAATGTCAGGGTCTTCAATTCGATTTCATTGGTCCACATGTTGGTTTTTATGCTACTACCACGCTGTTTTTAGTACTGTGCTCTATAGTAGAGCTTGAGGTCATGGATCGTGATTCCTCCAGAGGTTGTTTTGTTGTACAGGATTCTTTTGGCTATCCTGTGTTTTTTGTTTTTCCATATGAAGTTGAGTATTATTCTTTCCAGGTCTGTGAAGAATTGTGTTGGTATTTTGATGGGGATTGCATTGAATCTGTAGATTGCTTTTTGTAAGATTGCCATTTTTACTAATTTAATCCTGCCTATCCATGAGCATGGGAGATCTTTCCATTTTCTGACATCTTCTTCAGTTTCTTTTTTCAGGGACTTAAAGTTCTTGTCATATATGTCCTTCACTTGCTTGGTTAGTGTTACCCCAAGGTATTTTATGTTATTTGTGGCTATTGTAAAGGGTGATGTATCTCTAATTTCCTTCTCAGCTTCTTTGTCCATTGTATATAGGAGGGCTACTGATTTTTTTGAGTTGATCTTGTATCCTGCTATGTTGCTGAAGGTGTTTATAAGCTGTTTCAGTTCCTTGGTTGAATCTTTGGGGTCACTCAAGTATACTATCATGTCATCTGCAAATAGGGAAAGCTGGACTTCTTCCTTTCTAATTCGTATCTCCTTAATCTCCTTATGTTGTCTTATTGCTCTGGCTAGAACTTCAAGTACTATATTGAATAAGTATTGGGAGAGTGGACAGCCTTGCCTCATTCCTGATTTTAGTGGAATTGCTTTGAGTTTCTCTCCATTTAATTTGATGTTGGCTGTTGGCTTGCTGTAAATTGCCTTTATTATGTTTAGGTATGTTCCCTGTATTCCTGATCACTCCAAGACCTTTATCATGAAGGTGTGTTGGATTTTGTCAAATGCCTTTTCTGCATCTAGTGAGATGATCATGTGGTTTTTTTCTTTGAGTTTGTTTATATGGTGTATTACATTGATGGACTTTCCTATGTTGAACCACTCTTGTATCCCTGGGATGAAGCCTACTTGATCATGGGAGATAATTGTTTTGATGTGTTCTTGGAGTCTGTTTGCCAGTATTTTATTGAGTATTTTTGCATCAATGTTCATATAATAAACAAGTTTTTATTCTAGTCATTCCCATAGGAATTAGATGGCAGAGATCAGCATAAAGCCATGTTTTAGCCAAAATTAAAGATTAATCAACAGATCAATTACATTGAGAAAGGAGCTCTCTGAAAATAATTTTTTAAAGTACAATTTGTTGTTTTTATCAGTAGTATTTAGTTATGTGGTCATTCAATGAGTACACATGTGGTGCCATCTCAACCACCCTTCATTACAGGGAAATCATAGCATAACCATGAATAGGTCTAGTCACAGACCTGGCCTTGCATACCCCATCACAAAGTAGAAGGAAAAACTACTCAGCTGTGCAGTGTCTGCCATTGTACAAACCAGCATGGATTGGACATTAGATCCTATATGGGAAAGTGTTTGATGAGTTTAGGAGAACAGCTATTTAGTAAACCAAATTTAATAGAAAGGAGGCAGTTGGTAAGTAAGATCATCATGTACTGTGCTCTTTTTGCCCACATTATACTCTTTTGCTTTTTCTTATTACATGAAAATTTGTATTTGAAAATATATGAGAACTTGTTTATCAGAATGTTAAGGGAGAGGAAGAAAGTTCCCACTAAGACAGGAAACAGCATGGAAAGGGGCAGTAGCAGGAACAATAGTGATAATAAGATATAGGAAGCATGAAACTTGCATGCTGTCCTGGTTTGGTTTTCTCTTGCTGTGATATATCAAACACTCTAACCAAAAGCAACTTGGGAAGAAAATGTTTCATTTAAACTTCAGAAAAGTGTTCTTCAGAGTGAAAACTCAAGCAGGAAGTAAAGCTGAAACCAGAGAGGAGCACTGCTTGCTTGATAGCTCTCTTTCTCTCTGGTTTTCTCTTTGCTTTCTTACATGCCTAGGCCCATCTATGTACGGCTGGTGACACACAGTGTTCTGAGAACTCACATATCAATCATTAATCACAACAATTCATCAGAGACAAAGTCACAGGCCATTCTGATTTAGGACCTTCTTTAGTTGAGGTACCTCTCCTACGTGGCTTTGGGCAATAAAAACTAACCAAAGCACATGCAGACTATAGATGAGGAGGACGACAAAAGAGTGCAAATGAAAGCTGAAACACAGTTGAAGTGTTTTTCGTTGTGGTTTTTAATTATTTCGTATAGAGCTACATTTTACACCATAAAGGATATTGGGTGGCTTCATTGTTCATTATTATCTCTGAGTGGCTTGACAAAGAGCCCAATGGAAAAATGCTAATCACTCCTAAAGTATTATGGATATGATTTGATTACTGTTTGAATGTGTCCTCTCCATAATTCATATACTGGAATATTGGACCTTACAGTAGCAATGCTGGGGGATAGTAGATCACTTAGGAGATTTGGTGTTGAGGAATGCAGCCTTTGGTATAATTGCCCTCAGATTTGATATAGACTGCTTTTGTTAATTTTTCTTTTGAGATTGAGTTGCTAATAAAAAAGTAAGACTGATCCCTTAAGTTTTTGGCACCTATCTCCCTACTTTTAATTGTCTCCATTACAAGTATCCCTACTATTAGTCACCTATCTCTCTGCTTGTAATAGTCACAAGATCTTCCCTAGAGACTAAGCAAATGGGACTTCATCGTCTCAAATTTTCAAGCTCACTGTAAGTGAAGCAAATAGTTTCTTTCAATTGATTTATTTCCTAGCCTCAATTATTTTTAGAAGACTGAAAACAGAATTGCATACCTGCAAAAAGTGGAATTCTAGCAAAACCAATATTCAACTATACAGAATAATTCATGTCTGTTGCAACTAAGTGAACTGCAGGAAATCACAGACCAGGTTTGTATGCTACTTGTATGCTTGACCTTCTTGTTATATATTAGTGATTCTTAACATTTTGAAAGTATCATCAACTTTTTTTGCAGTTTCAGAAAATCTGTGACTTCTAAATACATAACATAATATGTACGGAATATAGAGGAACTAATATTAAAATATGTACCTCATTAGCAAAATTGATAAGGTGATCAAATTTGAGGCCCACAAATTAATAAAGTTTGACACTGATGATGACTGTAAATATTGTTGCAAGGTATCTTCAACAAATACATTTTGATATAAAAATTTATATAAATATAAAATTTAATATAAATGTCCTTTGGTGACAAAGTTAACCATACTGATTAAGAAATACTGTATTGACATTAAAGATCACTGAAAATAAAGATGGCCATCTTCCCTATTCAAACTCAACAGTTCTGTTATTAGGCTCCAGGTTAAATGAAAAGCTCTTGTATTATTCCTCAGTTTTTCAGAGGAAACATAGTGTGAAATACTCTCCAACTTTTCAGAGGAATCATAGTGTGAAATTCAGCACAAGTATTGTTGATATTGCCTTCCCTGTGGTCATAGTCTATGAATTTCTGGATTTCTAGAAAATAGTAAGACTTAAAATTTTTATTTTCTCATACTACTTCACATTAAATTTGTAATTGTTATTGTTTTATATCAAGAAAACATCTTGATAGTGCTTTTTATAAACAAGATTAGTTCATTGCTTATTTTGTAGACTTCTGAATACCAATCAGGAAAAAGTAACATTTCTTTGAAGACAAATTATTTTCCAAATAATTTTATGACTTTGAAATAATTCTTATAGTAATGATAGACTTTATAAACACATCAATACAACACCCTAAGTTCTCAAGCTTTTCCTTTCTTTCTTTTTAAGGAACAGCAGTCACTATTCATTCAGTTTCATGGTTTCTAGAGTCATCTGAGGTGGGAATAGCAGGGTTTATTTTTTTTAAGTTTCTTTTTATTTATTCTTTGTGTCTTTTACATCATGCATCTTGATTTTATTCATTTCTCTGTCCCTTCATATTTGCCTTCTGTCCTTGAAACCCCCCACAAAATAAAATTTAAGAGAAAAAAGGAAAAATCAATCTTGTCCTGGAAGCTGTAGTGTGACTCAGCGAGTCATGCAGTAAACCCTTTATCCATATATCTTTTCTTGCAAGTGTTCATTGCAAAGAGTCATTGATCTAATTTGAGGCCTCTGGTTTTTGCTGCACTATGGTTGGCCCTCACTGGGGCTGCTCTCTTGGATATGCTGTTGTTGCCCCATGTCATGGAGATCTTGCAGCTTTGGGTCTGCTGGACCAGCCATTTTACGTGGTCCAGCAAATCATAGATGGGGTGGATGTTGAGGTGGGCCAACTCATTACCCTGGTTCTGGGCCTGAGTAGTTGCAGGGTTGGTCAGCCTGCCAGCTTTCCCTGGTTATCACCACCAGGGTGACTTCTCCAGCATTTGTCCTTGCTAGTTCACCCCTTGCAGCGGTAAGCAAGTTGTGGGGTCAGTTCTCCTACTTTCCTGCCCCCAGGGTTGCCTCTTCCACACCTATACAATCAGGGCCAGCGCTACTGTTCTGCCTAGGCAAGGTGCAGAAGCCACTTTCCCAAGGGCTGCAGCTGCTGGGGGTCAGAAATAGCTCTCCCATCCTTATGACCTCCGGGCCAGCTCTCCCACCTGCCACAGGTGGTGAGGGGCATGGAGAAGAGGGCAACTCTCCCCTGCCCACACCACCCTAAGGCAGGTGAGGGATGGGGCTTCCCTGCACCCCTATCAGTAGGGTCATCTCCACTGTGCTGCCCAAGGAGGTGCAGGGACCACTTTCTTGAGTGCTGCAGCTGGTAAGGGGGAGGGTCAGCTCATTGGCCCACCACAGGTGGTAGAGGCAAGAGGCGAGGCAGGTTCTTTTCAATAGAACTTTTAGGTTCACAGGAGAAAAAAAAAAAAAAACAGAGGTACAGAATTCCAGTGGATTCTTTGTGCTCACAAAAGCACAGCCTGTACTAGCATCAACATCCAGCACCACAGTGATACATTTATCAGAACTGGTGAGACTATAGCAACACATCTTTATCATATGAAGACAATAGTCTGCTTCAAGAATTGCTCTTGTTATCGCAAAGTCATTCCATCTGGGTTTCGATAAATGGGTAACGATAGGTTTCAGCTGTTGTCATGACCCTGCTCTTTTCACTCTCTCTCTGTAGCTTTGCACTTCCAAAATGTCACAGAACTGGAGTCATGCACTGGGTAGTGTTTTCACTTTGATTTCTTTCAACTAGTTCTGTGCATTTAAGATTCTTGTATGTATGTCTTTCTTTGATTTGATAGCCTTTGGTTAGCAACCATAACTATACGGTAAGAAGACACTACACATTTTAGCCACATGAATATCAAGTTGACTGAGACAGTCCCCTATTGCTGGCTACCTTTCATGGTGCAAGCTACTGGGAAAGAAAAGGCATCATTGGTCTTACCCAGAATTGGACCCTGGATGTTGCAACACTAACCTATCAGGCAAGATATTTCTACTGGTGTGACAGTAGTATAGACTATCTAACAACTTATTGGATTTGATACCTACTCCACCAGAGGCAATTTTATGTCAGGTACTGTAACCCTGGTCAAAAGTCCATGGCTGGGAACATTATAGGACCTATGGTAGAACATTTGTTTTTTGCTTAACGATCATGCTGTCAAATGGCCTTCTAAATACTTAGTCTTTATGTTTGTATCCATATACCTGGTCTTTTCTCAACCTTGGACAGAGAAGCTTCTTTTTACAGTAGACAGTAGTCACTGGTAAAATATCTGGCGATCATGGTTATCAAAATAAGAGACTTGGTTTCCAGACCTAGACAGACATCTATATTAATTTCTCCTTCATCAAAGCTTAGGGAACATCAGGGAAGAGCATGTGGAAAAATAAATGAGCCAAAGGATGTGTAGAAATGCTGTGAAATGCTATCTTCTGGATATCACCATCATGCTCTCACAGCAGTTATGGTTACCTGCACAAGACCCTACACAAAATCAGGCCAGCCACATCATTGGTGGAGTAGATTCTCTCCAGGCCATGGCCCTTACTGATGAGCATTTGGCAGTGTATAGTTGTTAGGGGAAAAAAAATATTGAGGGTGTGCCGACTGATAGATTTTTCCAAGCTACAGTGGATGGTCCCACATTCATGCACATATGGGCAGTACTAACTAACTTACTGAGTAGTTAAAAAATAGAAATGAAATTGAGAATGGCATGACAGGGACACATGGGAGAGATTAGAAGGGGGAAGTTGGAGGTAGATATTGTATTTCATTGTATAGATTATGAAATCCTTAAAAATAAAAGTTCTTGTAGGCTACAGGGCCTTCTTTTCCATTAGATAGTAAAGAATTCACAGGCATCAAGAAAAATGAAGTATTATTCATTTATTGGGTGATTATGCATGCATGTGAGTGTGGAAGTCAGAAGAAAATTGTCAAGAGTCTGTTCTCTCATGTATCATGTATCTAACTCAATCTATGAGACTTAATAGCAAGTAACCTTATCTACTAAACCATTTTGACAGTCCAATTGCTGGTTTTAATTAGGCAAGGATGCAACTCCAGAGTGTCATTATCAAAAGACTCAATGGAGAGATATATAAATAAGTCTTATATTACACAATTTTCTCATTCCTATGACAAAATACCCAACAGAAATTGTTTATGAAAGAAAAGTATTGTGGCTCACAATTTTAGAAAGATTTTATTTCTTTAAGCTGGAAGATGTGGTAGGTCCATTCTATCTGTGGTGATGGAGCAGGTAGCCTTAGAATGCTCACATAACACTAATATGAAGGGAGAGGGGCAATCACAGTCATGAAGCAGACAAAAGCAGAGCCTTCAAAGGACATTTCCTTGACTTGTTGCCAAGTTATGCAAAAAATCCCTTTTTAAACCGTTACTATTGACGTAATGTTTTTTTTTTATGAAATTAATATGGTGATATATTTGTGTACTCTAATAAAATTTACCTGAAGATCATAGAACAGAACAAGCCACTAGATTATAGAGGCCAAGCAGTGGTGGCACACACTTTTAATTCCAGTACTGGGAAGCACACATCCCTTTAATCCCAGGAAGTGATGGCTGGGCGGAGAAAGATATATGAGGTGTGAAGAGACAGGAACTAAAGGCTTTTTGGCAGAAGCGTCCGTTTGAGCTAGAGGCTGTTTTGGCTGGAGCTTTCAGGTTGAGGAGTTGGTGAAGGAAGTGGTGGTGGCTGTGGCTTGCTCTGCTTCTTTGATCTTTCAGCTTTGACTCCAATATAAGGCTCCAGGTTTTTTATTATAAGGCTGTTTTGAATTCATACAACATTCAAGGCCCCTTGCTTTTTTTTTTTCTATGTCAGTAAAAGAGAACAGAGTAACTCCAGAGCAACTCCAGAGCAAAGGCCTTTGACCATTACTTCTTTGCAAAATGCCACTATGGTGTGTGGACCTGTGAAAGGAATATCTGGTTCATAGGGTGCCTTAGATGCATAAAATATCTTTATACTATCTCAAATGTATATGCAATGAAATAATGGTAATTTGAAATTATCTACAGTCTATAGGATTACTCATATATGAAAAAATATGTACATAATATATAAAATGAGATTAATTTTTAAATTAAATTACTTGTTTAAAAATATTATTTGGAATAATTATTATTTGCTCTCTGTTAAATAAATATTTGATTTATAATAAATAGAAACAACAGTGTGTTTGGTAATTTAGCCAAAATGTACATCCCTTTGTATTATATTTCTAATATAATTTTTAAAATCCTATGGTTAATGTCAATAACATATTGAGGTTGATGGTTTTGTTCCTTGAACTTAATTACTGTAGGTATTGCATAAATTTGGATCTATCTTGGGATGCTTTTCTTTCTCCTTTGATTGTGATTAATAGTTTATCTGGGTATAGAAGTCTGAGCTGGCATCTTTGGACTCTCAGAGTTTGTAGCGTGTCTGTCCAGATCCTTCTTGCTTTTATAGTATTCATTGAGAAGTCAAGTTTATTAGTCTAATATATCTGCCTTTATAGGCTACCTCGTCTTTTTTGTCTTACATCTTTTAATTATCCTTTCCTTGTTCTGTGCATTTAGTGTTTTGATTTTTATGTGTCAAGGTGACTTTATTTTCTGGTCTAGTCTATTTTGTGTTCTGTATGCTTCTTGTACATTGATAGGCTAATCCTTCTTTAGGTTAGGAAAATTTGTGTGACTTTGTTAAAAACAGCATTTTCTGTGCCATTGACTTGAGTTTCTTCTCCTTCCTTGATTCCTATTATTTGTACATATGGTCTTTTCACAGTGTCCGAGATTTCCTGGAAGTTTTGTGCCTTGATTTTATATATATATATATGTATTTAACATTTTCTTAGACTGAGGTATCCATTTCTTCCATCTTGCCTCCAGTATGTCAGACTCTCTCTTCTCTTATATTCTGTTTTTGAGGCTTGCCTCTGAGGATTTTGTTTAACCTCCTAAATTTTTCATTCCAGTTTTTTCTCAGTTTGGGTTTTCTTTAGTGATTCTATTTGTACTTTAATGTCATGAATTATTTTCATTATTACATTCAACTGTTTCTTTGTGTTTTCATGGATTTCTTTGTGTTTCATGGACTTCATTAAGGGATTTACTCATATCCTCTTTAAGTTCCTTGAACATATTTATAATTACTAGTTTGAAGTGTTAGTCTCATTCGTCAGCTATATTGTCTTACTCAGGGTCCACTGTAGTAAGTTTACTGGATTCTTGTCGAGTCATATTGTCTTAGCTGTTCATGTTTGTCTTTCTGGGCAGGTGTTTAGGCATTGGAGTTGTGATGATTGAGGTGATGCTAGATATTGATATCTGTTATTTTCTTCATTGCATGTGTGTTCCATTCTTTGGTTTCTGTTGCTCTCTTTGTATATTAGCAAAGTGTGGTGGCTGTTGGTTCGCTTGTAGAGAGTGCTTCTGCAGGCCAGTGGGTGCCAAAGAGGAATAGAGATGGCATAGGAAAAAGAAAGCTCAGAGAGGCTGAGGGAAAAAGCTAGAGGTATCTAGTCCACATTGGAGGTGCCTGAGGAACGGCTACTGCAAGTAGGCAGCAGTAGGACACAGAATATATCTTGAAAGGGATGAAAGGACCCCGGATCTGTAACAAGAGGTGGAGTCTCCAGTTAATTGAGTTAACATGGGAAGAGGGGCACCTACTATCAGGTTTGCTACAGGGTTTGGGATGAGACTGGAGAGATGGTAATGGAGGACAGGAAGGATAATGAAAATCACTACTTGAGTCCCAGCCCTGTTTGTCCACTGCGGTCCCTGATAGAAAGGGTTTCTAGGTTTTAGAGGTGGATGTAAAGGAGTAGAGATGGACAAGAAGAGAAGGCTGATGAAAGCATTCTAAGGAACGAGTTAAGATGTGTCTACACCTAGAGGTGGAGTCCCCAGGGAAATACCATAGCTAATTTTAAGGATCTCTTAACTGGCAAAGATAATGAAACTTGGTCAGAAGGAATGTAACAATGGGCCAGGAAGTGTTGGTGCTTTCCTTTAATCCCATTATTCTGGAGATAGACAGCCTGGTCTACAGAGTGAGTTCCAGGACAGCCAGGGCTTCACAAAGAAACCCTTTCTTTAAAAACAAACAAACAAAAATGAACAACAGATTTATCGTATAAAATGGCATGCAAATCCACAAGCACATGTGAATACAAATAATTCTCCAAATAAACAATAAAGGAGAAGAAAGAGCTCCTTCTTTTAGTAGAATTCCAAATAATATATACTCAAAAAATGAAATGGAAAAATTGCTTATTAAACACACATCACGATGATTGTCAAAGATAAGATACAATGATGAATACTAACATTGGTAAACATTTGATGAAAATTAGAATTCAGTGTCTCCTTAAAAATAGTTACAAACTATAAACAGAAATTGTAATTCAGAACCTTAAAAAAAACTATATCAACCAAAATGATCAAACTCACATGTGAGGTCCTTAGTTCTTTGCCTAGCAACACACACACACACACACACACACACACACACACACACACACACACCAGAAAAGGAAAGGCTGAAGGAACCAATGAAATATTGATTAAAATATTCTGTCATTTTGCTAGATTGACATAATTTCTGAGGAATCAAGAGACAAAGTACACAAAATAAATACACAAAGTAAAATGCAGCTTTACCCCTTTGAGTTTGAAGTTCAGCTTTCTAAACAGATATAGTGGCTTTATAACTCCCATAAAAGCCCCAGTTCCCAGAAGAGTAGATGACTTACTGATATGTTAAAATATATGTATTTCCTTGGTATACTCAATTAATGATCATAATATAAGTGGTCATATCGGGAATTAACAGAGAGACAGGACTAATGACATATCGATGGGTAGTGCTATAATATGTATGTGCTTTGTCACTCACAGTACTTTCTTCTGGAAACTTCTTCTTCAGCACCACAATGTTGACATCATAGGGCCTTTTAAGAAATGGACCTAGTTGGGGGCTGGAAACATCTTCCTGTAACTCCAGCTTTTCTAGTATCTGTGGACATTGCACGTATGTGTGCATATCCCCCCACAGATATACATATAATTAAAATTAAAATTAGATCATTAGAAAAGAAAGAGACCTTATGAAAAGTTCTTAGAGAATTATAGGTATTGCTCTCAGAAGAGTTCACTGGTCTCCTAGTATGAATTCTTAAGGGAGCAAACTACTAAGAAAGCCTGAGTCCAACTCTAATCCATTATTTTTTTTCCTTGTCAATGTTCCCTTGCTTTTACTCTCTCATAATTCAGCTTACTGTTTGAGATTTTTATCCTTTGATTCCAAGCAGTTTACCACCATGACAACAGAAAATGATGCAACAATGCTTTGAGGGTTCTTGTCAGAACCGAGCATATGTTGGTACCATGTGAACTTCTAGTACTGTGAGTAAAATAAACTTTCTCATAAGAATACTGCTTCAGGAATAACAACAAAATCTATACAGATGATAGATGGATAGATAGGTATCAGAAAGCCTAATAAATTCCACAATTGGCCATATGAAAGCTGGGAAGCTTTGATTACTGATAGCTTAAAACCAGTAAAATCAATAATGTAACACTCAGTCCCAAGCTGTAAGCCTGAGAACCTGGTAGGGAGGTACTTGTGAACAAAGGCCAGAGAATCTAGATTTCTGACAGGAGAAGGCTATCCAAGCTCTATGGCAGGTGTTGGGGGTGAGGGGAGGAGATAATTTTCCTATTCTTGTTTTATCTGGCCTCTTTAACCAGTTGAATGTTGTTCACATTGAGGCATCATTTTTTCATTCAGTCAACTAATTCAAATGCTAATCTTCTCTGGAACCATTTTCACAGAAACACCCAGAAAATTTACTATACTAGTCAAATGGACACCTAAAATTAACCATCACAGTGATCCAACAATATTAGATTCATATATAAATTTGACTTAATATGTTTTCTGGCTTCACTAAATACTTTGTTGTCCCTACATAATAAATGTTAAATAGGTGGAAATACTGATACATTTAGTTTTCCTACTATGTAAACACATCTCAAAATCATTTGCACATGATAAATCGAAGTATAGGAGAGTTTTGTTTACTGGTGGATTTTAATAAACTAAAAATTGCTCTACCTTCTTTATTTAAGTTCATTTACACATAGAAATTTGATTTGTATTTAATCTTCCAAGTAAATTCTTTCATACAAACTATTTGAATCAAATCATGAGTCACCCATTTATGATATTGCTAATTATCATTCCTCAAACTCCAAGGTTTATCTTTAGTATTGATATATGAATCTTCCTTTATTAATCTTTTGATACTTTTTTATTATACAGTGGTACTGTTGTTGGATCCTAATGACTCCCTCAGGGGAGGGGTTAGAAGATGCGGTGTCAACAACACAGACACCTGGAGTCAATTGACAGCAAACAGCAAACTTGTTTATTCAATAATGGGGAAGGCCTTATATATCCTCTTCCCAGCACCCAAACTGTGTCCCAATCTGATGGTATTGTGTGGTTGCCCCTCATTGACTGGACATGATCAGGAACTCTGACAGTGACCAGGAACTCTGACAGCATCTGTTGCTAGGCCCTCAGGCAGACTCCAGGTTGGCTCATAAGCAAGTACGTTATGTGCATGCCTTGGCAACTGGTTCGAGCAAATTTCTTTAACACTATGGGCCTGTCCTACTACAGTGGTACTAACATTTGTAAGTCAGAATTCTGTCTCCACATTTTCTGGCTTAAAGAGTATAAACCCAACAGATTCTTAACATATAGTCTTTCTGTCAGTAACAAAACTTAATGAATTTTTCTTTGATTTAACAATGAGCATTGGAGATTCACAGATTCTAATAGGAGTTGCCATAGCAAGAGGAATATATGCTTGGGATTATTATACTTGAGTCATTCAACTGACGTGCTCACTAGGCTTTTCTAATTATAGTTCACTGCTATTTGATATTTTCCACAGGGAAAGAATGTGCTAGTCTTGTAGAACTGACTGTGTAGTCAGGTTGGCAGTTGTTTTCTCATGGTAAATTAACAGGTTAGTGTTACGTTTACTCTGAAACATCTTTGGAAATTCATTATATGGACTAACATCTCTAAATCTAATGGCAAAGAAACAGGGAAAATATTGAATTTCTAGACCTGGATCATGATAAATACCTTAAAGAAATTCCACTGGGTGAGAGCCCTTTGCAGGCCATTACTTCTAGTAATATATACATATATCAGACTGTTATTTATCATTTTTACAGCTTTCTGTATAAAATTCATAGTTAAGAAATAACAGATGGCTTGACTTCAATCTTATGTAAAATGATCACTATATTCTTATAATAAATTATTTTTTTTCTTCATATAATATCACTTGGAATAAGCTTATATTATCTTCAGTATAACCAAAAATCAAACACAATTGTTATTAGGAAATCTTCGGAATAATTTCACAAAAAAAATCATTATCAATTCTTTATTATTTGTAAAGGTATTTTTTTTCTCTCTGACATTTTTTCACTGGGTGGTTGAGGTAAATTTTATTGGATTAGATTTATTTATTTTATTTTATGTATATGAGTGTTTTGCCTGCATGTATGCATGTTTACCACATGCATGCTTGGTACCCGAGGCACTCAGAAAAAGATATTGTATTTCATTTTGGAACACAATTGGAATTGGAGTTATCCAATAGGAATCCAATCCTATTGGAACTGGAATTACAGATGGTTGTGAACCACCATGTGGGTGCTGGAAACTGATCCTAGGTGCTTTCAAGAGCAACAAGTGCCTTTAACCACTGAGCCACATCTCCATCCTCTTAGTTTTTTTTATATTTAGAAATAAACCAGGGATAATTAAAAATTCTGTGGAAAAATAAATCCAGGTTACAATTTTGAAAAATAATTCAGGAAGTAAAGGTACTTGTCATGAATATTGAGCGACATGCTCAATACAGACAGATGAATAGAAAAAAAAATGTTTCCACTCTATAGGCAAAGGATTATGGGTCTGAAGCAGTTCCATATTTTTTTTTTCTTCTTCTTTTTTTTTTTTTTTTTTTTTTTTGGTTTTTTCGAGAAAGGGTTTCTCTGTGTAGTTTTGCACCTTTCCTGGAACTCACTTTGGAGACCAGGCAGGCCTCGAACTCATAGAGATCCGCCTGCCTCTGCCTCCTGAGTGCTGGGATTAAAGGCGTGTGCCACCACTGCCCAGCTCATATTTTTTTTAAGTCCAGGAAGTTAATATTACCTACATTGAGTTGACTCTATGACCTTCCATTTCCAATTTTTCTATGCCTCATAGTATTTAATACCTGGACTCTGAAATAGAAATAGAAGAACTTGGTTAAATGTATTCCATAGATGTGAAGGAACAAGCCACAGATGAGCAATTTAATTGCATTTTAAGTTATTGCTACATTGTATTGAATTAATCTGTAATCAAAATATTCTTACAACCTATACTTCAATGTATTAATGAAAAAATTTTGAGTATCATCACTCCTCTTGTGGTCATCTATTTTGAGAAGTCAGCACATGTGATTAATACTTGATTTTTTTCTTGCTCTCTCACAGGAATTCATGAAATTCAGTATATATTTTCAGTAAGATCTCCAAGAATGTGTTTCACAAAAGTGATGGTACTTTGTTGTTTCAGCAGAATGTATACACTGAGGTACAATCCAGTGGGTTGATGTATAATGTGTGCAAATTTTCAAACATTGACTCTTGTAGTTGTGGTACAGGCTTTGTCCCCCTGTATCCATGAACAGGAATTAAGATAAAGGCTTTTATTCATGTATTCATACCTTTGCCTAAGCAGGAAAATATCATGGTACATCTAGAAATACTTATTTACTTTACCAAGATCATTCTTGAATGGAATGGATCTCAGCTTCTGCAAATTTTCATCTTTCTATTATAATCTTAAGAAGCTGATAAATAGAAGAATATCCCAAAGTCTACCTCCCTAATTCAATACATTTAGAAGTGTTTTCCTCTGTATCTATTTACAGTCCTTCAAAGCTAAACTCCGTAGAGCATTTTAGATCACAGGAAGACTTCCATCTTACATGTTCTTTTTTCAGCACTTTGTCAGTCTGAACACAACTACAGATTTTTTTTCTTTTTTTCTGGAAGCCATTCCTAAGTAGGATGGCTAGATATGACTTTACTTGGAGGTGAGTAAAAAACCACAGAAATATCATCCAGTGAATCCATGTCACATGTTGTCTAAATCACCTTCATTTCTACCATACCACTGTTACCTGACAGAAGAAAAATGTGAAAAAAACAACAAACAAAAAGCACATATTACAGTGGAAAGAAGCAGCTAACAAAAAATTAGTCTTAAGTTACAAGTTTTATGCCATGAAAAAAACTAGGCAAATAAAGAACCTTAGAGGTAGGCTGGCCATATCTGTTTTTTATTGTTGATATTTTTTTTTGAGACAGGGTTTCTCTGTGTAGCTTTTGCGCCTTTCCTGGAACTCACTTGGTAGCCCAGGCTGGCCTCAAACTCACAGAGATCCGCCTGGCTCTGCCTCTCGAGTGCTGGGATTAAAGGCGTGCGCCACCACCGCCCGGCCTTATTGTTGATATTTAATATGATATAATTTGTAGGTTATCATATATTTTTCTTTAACCTATGTATTTCTTCATGCCAACTTATTTGCCTTTCAAGACACACACAAAATCAAGTAAGCACAGTTTTTAGCATATTATCTCCACTGTCACAAGGATCAAAGAGCTCTCACTGGCAAGGAATACTTCAGCCATTGCTGATTCCTGAAACAGCATCTGTTCCAATGTGTATTCCTTAGATCAATGTACCTATTTGCTAATATGGTTTCGAAGTTCAAGAGTTATTGCAAATATAAATATGCTGTTTCACTGAAGTCCAAGATTGATTTTCATCCATGTTCTGCCTTCTGGCATCAATGATTCAATTTAACTGCTTTGACTGAATGTTTCTGGGTAACAAATCCCTGGGCCCTGCATATAATTTCCCACACATAAAAGACACTTGTTTTTTTTTTTTTTCACAAACAAGTAAATTGAAAATTTCTCTGTATCTGTGTCTTGCTGTTCTGTGTTGGCTTAATCTGGTGGCCCTGACTTTGAAAAAAAAATGGCTTTATATGTGTTAGTCAGGACACTCCTATTCTCCTCAAAATGTTCCTGTGTAGCCAGAGACCACCATAATAAAGTTGACTGAAACACTGAGAAATTCACAACAAATAGTCCTTGCCCTGTATATGTGTATGTGTACTTATAAATCTGTTCTCTTATTGTTCATATCTTTTAAAAGAAGGGAAATCAGTATAAATGTCAATGTCAGCTTTTTAAAAAATGTTAAAATAGTCTTATATTAGTATTGTCTGATAGTGAGTATGTGTTTGTGGTTATACTGATGTAACTTATGATATTTTTCCAAATAGTTGAAACCATAAGAACCAAAACTTTTTATTTCTTGACTGTAGATAAGTGGAACATAGGAAATAATCCCTAATTCTAATGTATTAACAACGTGGAAGATTAATTCCAATAGAAGATCATTCTAGGAGAACTGACTCCTATTCCTTAATTAGAAAAATAACTGCAGTGACTAAGCTCTCCTTATTTAGTTTATGTTTTAGGATGTTCAAATATTTTAATAAAATACAGTCAATGTAAGAACTCTAAGAAAGCATCAAATGAGTTTCAATACATAAAGGCCCATGTATTTATTTATTTATTTGCTTATTTATTTATTTATCCTTTTTTTTAACTGCTGAGTAGTACTCGTTGTGTATGTGTGCCACATTTTATTTATCCATTCTTTGGGTGAAGAGCGTCTAGATTGTTTCCAGGTTCTGGCTATTACAAATAATACTGCTATGTAAAATGAATAAAAAATTTCTTAATTACAAAAAGGCCCATGTAGATGGGCTAAGGATCCTGGTATTTTATAAAGTTACATAAAGAATATAATATATTGACATTTTCTTTCTAACATGCATTTAACGAACTGTATCATAATACTACAGCTTTGTTTTTAATTAATTAATTAAAAAACTATAATTTATCCATGTGTGTTCACATGTGAGTAAAGGCATTTCTGAACAGGTGCTCACAGAGTCTAGAAGATGGTGTTGGATTCCCTGCAGGTGAACTGCCTGAGATGAGTCCTAGGAATTGAACTGGGGATCTCTGTAAGAGCAACAAGTGCTCTTAACCACTGACCCATTTCTCCAGATCCAACAGCCTTATTTTTAAAGGAAAAAATTATATGGAAAGATATAGGACAATATACTTAACTTTTTTGTTAATAACAGGATAAAAGAGTGATCTTATTTATATTATGGCAAGAAAATATTTTTAGCTCAACATATACTGTGTAGTTTGTTGTGGCCTTATTTCTCACATGGAAGCTCAGCACTCCAAGAAGAAAACTGCATAAACTGCCATGAAAGGAGAAATTGCTTATTGAGCATTTTGGCATTTCTTAATGTGCCCAAATGACCTAACTGTGACATCTCCAAATTCTAGAAGTCTATGTCTGTATAGAAATACTTAGAATTTCTTCCCAATATAGTATTTAAATCCTCTACTATCCCTAGTAGTTACAGCCACAATTATTTCAGTACTCAAGGATAGTTATGTTTCACAGCTAGTTAAAAATTAGCAACCTTATAGGTTATTAAATGAAATGTCTACTGGTGAGATATTATAAGTTTTTCATACTTTGGATGCTAATGTCCCCCATAGGTCCATACTTTTGAATACTTGTTTTCCAGTTGGTATTATCTGGGTATGTTAGGTAATGTGGCCTTGATGTATGTCATTGAAGGCACGTTTTGAAACTTTAAAGACTTTCATTATTCCTAGTTCATGCTCTTTGTTTTGAGGTTATGGTAAAGGATATGAATTCTGAACATTCTTCTCTAGCCACCATGTTTGATGCCATGTCTCCCCACCATCATGCGTACTTATCCCTCTGGAACCATAATGGCTTTTCCTTCTATAAGTTGCCTTAATCATGGTATTTTATCACAACAATAGAAAAGTAATACAAAGCTGTTACTCGAGGCTCTTGGGGTCCCCTCAAACTATATAGTCTATTGTCACTGCTTCTGGTTGCCCACCTAAACTGTATAATGAGTCCCTACTGTTGATGACAGTTCATGCTGTACTTCAAGGACATAGAGAAATCAAGCAGAAAAAAAGCTGGAAGCATCCAGTATGTTGGCTATCTCTTACACTACTAAAATATGTTTTGAAGGCTTCCAGGGGAGAAAAAGGAATCAACAGTCTTCCCAGCTGTGCACCCTGTGCACTAAAAACCAAACTTCTCTACAGGGCATCATCATCTATGGCACTTACCTGGTGGGTGGGCTGGTCTAGTGGATCCAAGATGCCTGTACTCAGATGTTTATTATATTTCCCAGACTCATTGGAGGGCTGGGTTCTGCTGGGTCACTCTCTTTACCATTAAGATCTTTGCACCTGTTTTCCTAATAGGTAGAAGGGTTTCTTTTTTTAAGTTTATTAAATGTATTCTTGGACAATTCCTAGATGTACATAGTTCACTCCTACTCCTTTTTAACCCTTAAGTCTTTCCCCCTGTTTGTGTCTTTGTTTTGTAGCTTGCTTGGTTTAACTAGGGACATTTGTGGGAGCATGAGTTTGGAACTAACCACTATATCTCAAAAGAAAAGTTTTATTCTAGTTGTTTTGAAGGTAGATGGCCTTAGATGGAAGGCATGGTAGATTATCTGCTTTTATTCTTCAGAACCTTTCAAGATAAAATGTTTAAATCCTTACATTTGTAAAAATGTTCTGAATAAGCTAGGAAGGACCTACAGATGATCACCTGGAAAGATTGAAAGATACCAAATTACTTCCCTTGAAGGAAAGTAAAAAATCCAGGCTGTTGAGCCACAATAAATGAATCCATCGAAGCTTAATAGACATCTTCAAATATATGAGAGGCTAGCATCAGAAGGAAATTAGGCAGTTGATGCATTTAAAACTCTAGTTAGAAAAAAATGACTTACATCAAACCAGATCAGATAGAGATGTGATCTTTCTGTCTATTAGAGAATCAAAGCATTTGAAACAAGCTATTTTAAAAATAATTTTCCATTGGCTGTTAGCAATGTAGAATTAGTGTAATACAATTTACTGTCTAACTATAAAGTTAAGGGGAAAATAAAATGAATAGCAGAATAAAGGAAGAGGAAGAATACTGTGTTTTTTTTATTTTACAATACTATTCAGTTCTACATAATAGCCACAGATTCCCTTGTTCTCTCCCTTCCTGCCCCCCTCCACTTCCCCCCAGCTCACCCCCCATTCCACCTCCTCCAGATCAACGTCTGCCCCGAGGACTGGGATCGACCTGATAGACTCAGTCCAGGCAGGTCCAGTCCCCTCCTCCCAGATTGAGCCAAGTGTCCCTGCATAAGTCCCAGGTTTCAAACAGCTAACTCATGCAACGAGCCAGGACCTGCTACCACTGCCTAGATGCCTCCAAAACAGATCAAGCTAGTCAACTGTCTCACCTATTTAGAGGGCCTGATCCAGTTGGAGGCCCCTCAGCCTTTGGTTCATGTGTTTCCATTCCTTTGGCTATTTGTCCCTGTGCTTTATCCAACCTTGGTCTCAACAATTCTTGCTCATATAAACCCTCCTCTTTCTTGCCAATTGGACTCCCAGAGCTCCACTCGGGGCCTGGCTGTTGATCTCTGGATCCAGTTCCCTCAGTCATTGAATGGGGTTTCTAGCACGACAATTAGGGTGTTTGACCATCCTATCACCAGAGTAGGTCAGTTCAGGCTGTCCCTCGACCATTGCCAGCAGTCTATTGTGGGGCACCTTTGTGGATTTCTGTGGGCCTCTCTCTAGCACTTTGCTTCTTCCTATTCTCAAGTGGTCTTCATTTACCATGGTCTCCTATTCCTTGTTCTCCCTCTCTGTTCTTGATCCAGCTGGGATCTCCTGCTCCCCCAATTCTCTTTCCTTCGACCCTAACCCTCTATCCCTCGACCTTTACTCTTTCTTACCCCCACTCACATCCAGGTTGTTCATGTAGATCTCATTCATTTCTCTGTCATTTGGGCGATCCCCATGTCTTTCTTGGGGTCCTGTTTTCCAGGTAGCCTCCCTGGTGATGTGAGTAGCAGTCTAGTCATGCTTTGTTTTACATCTAGTATCCTCCTATGAGTGAGCACATATCATGTTTGTCTTTCTGAGTCTGGGTTACCTCACTCAGAATGATTTTTTCTAGATCCATCCATTTGCCTGCAAACCTCATGATGTCATTGTTTTTCTCTGCTGAGTAGTATTCCATTGGGTATATGTAACACATTTTATTTATCCATTTTTCAGTTTAAGGGCATCTAGGTTGTTTCCAGGTTCTGGCTATTACAAACAATGCTGATATGAACATAGCTGAGCAAGTGCCCTAGTGGTATGATTGAGCATTCCTTGGGTATATGCCCAAGAGTGGTATAGTTGGATCTTGGGGGAGATTGATTCCCAATTTCCTAAGAAAGTGCCATATTGATTTCCAAAGTTGTTGTACAAGCTTGCATTTGCACCAGCAGTGGAGGAGAGTTCCCCTAGCTCCACATCCTCTCCTGCATAAGGTCTCTTCACTGTTTTTGATCTTAGCCATTCTGACAGGTGTAAGGTGATAACTCAGAGTCGTTTTGATTTGCATTTTCCTGATGTTGAACAATTCTGTAAATGTCTTTCAGAAATTTGAATTTCCTCTGGTGAGAATTCTCTGTTTAGTTTTATAGCCCATTGTCACGACCACCACGTCCAGCAAGGAAGACACAATACTGAGCTCTTCTTTCAGCAGTTTATTCAGGAACCTTGAACAATCTTCTGACTTCAGACCCCGGGAAAAGCCAACCCACAACCTAAATAGCTTCTGGGCAGCCAACTGCCACGTGGGTACTGCGGATAGGTCCAGGTGCACGGAAGCAAGCCAAATCCTTAGCTTTAGCCAATTAAGGAGTTGTTTATCACAGAGAGCACTCACCGTTGGGAGGGTGGAAGGCGGAAGCCAGCGCCATCTTTGAGGCACAGCACACAGCTATCTACAGCCCATTTCTTAATTGGACTGTTGGGCATTTTGATGTCTAATTTCTTGAGTACTTTATATATTCTGGATATCAGTCCTCTGTCAGATGTGGGGTTGGTGAAGAACTTTTCCCATTCTGTAGGCTGTTGCTTTGCTTGTTGACCATATACTTTGCTCTACAAAAGCTTCTCAGTTTCAAGAGGTCCCATTGATTGATTCTCTCAGTGTCTGTGCTACTTGTGTTATATTTAGGAAGTGACCTCTTATGCCATTGTGTTCAAGACTGCTTCCTACTTTCTCTTCTAGCGGGTTCAGAATAGCTGGATTTATGTTGAGGTGTTTGATCCACTTGGACTTAAGTTTTGTGCACAGTGACAGATATGGGTCTATTTGCAGCCTTCTGCATGTTGATATACAGTTATGCCAGCACCATTTGTTAAAGATGCTTTCTTTTTTCCATTGTACAGTTTTGGCTTCTTTGTCAAAAATTAAATGTTCATAGGTGTGCAGATTAATGTCAGGGTCTTCGATTTGATTCCATTGGTCAACATGTCAGTTTTTATGCCAGTACCAAGCTGTTTTTATTACTGTAGCTCTATAGTAGAGCTTGAAGTCAGGGATTGTGATGCCTCCAGAGGTTGTTTTATTGTACAGGTTTCTTTTAGCTATTCTGGGTTTTTGTTTTTCCATATGAAGTTGAGTATTATTCTTTCCAGGTCTGTGAAGAATTGTGTTGGCATTTTGATGGGGATTGCACTGAATCTGTAGATTGCTTTTGGTCAAATTGCCATTTTTACTATGTTGGTCCTACCTATCCATGAGCATGGGAGATCTTTCCATTTTCTGACATCTTATTCAATTTCTTTTTTCAGGGACTTAAAGTTCTTGTCATATAGGTCCTTCACTTGCTTAGTTAGAGTTACCCCAAGATAATTTATATCATTTGTGGCTATTGTAAAGGGTGATGTATCTCTAATTGACTTCTCAGCTTCTTTGTCCATTGTATATAGGAGGGCTACTGATTTTTTTGAGTTGATCTTGTATCCTGCTATGTTGCTGAAGGTGTTTATAAGCTTTATCACTTCCTGGGTGGAATCTTTGGGGTCACTCAAGTATACTATCATGTCATCTGCAAATAGGGAAAACTTGACTTCTTCCTTTCCAATGTATCCCCTTAACCTCCTTATGTTGTCTTATTGCTCTGGCTAGAACTTCAAGTACTATATTGAATAAGTATGGGGAGAGTGGACAGCCTTGCCTCGTTCCTGATTTTAGTGGAATTGCTTTGAGTTTCTCTCCATTTAATTTGATGTTGGCTGTTGGCTTGCTGTAAATTGCCTTTATTATGTTTAGGTATGTTCCCTGTATTCCTGATTGCTCCAAGACCTTTATCATGAAGGGGTGTTGGATTTTGTCAAATGCCTTTTCTGCATCTAGTGAGATGATCATGTGGTTTTTTTTCTTTTAGTTTGTTTATATGGTGTATTACATTGACAGACTTTTTTTATGTCGAACCACCCTTGTATCCCTGGGATGAAGCCTATTTGATCATGGTAGATAATTGTTTTGATATGTTCTTGGAGTCTTTTTGCCAGTATTTTATTGAGTATTTTTTGCATCAATGTTCATGAGGGAGATCAGTCTGTAGTTCTCTTTCTTTTTTGTATCCTTGTTTGTTTTAGGAATCAGGGTAATTGTAGCCTCATAGAGGGAGTTTGGTAATGTTCCTTCTGTTTCTATTATGTGGAACAATTTAGAGAGTATTGGTATTAACTCTTTTTTGAAGATCTGGTAGAATTCTGTGCTGAAACCATCTGGTGCTGGGCTTTTTTTTTTTGGTTGGGAGACTTTTAATGACTATTTCTATTTCCTTAGAGGTTATTAGACTATTTAAATAGTTTACCTGGTCTTGATTTAACTTCGGTATGTGGTACCTATCCAGAAAATTATCAATTTCTTTTAGATTTTTCCAGTTTTATGGAGTAGAGGTTTTTGAAGTATGACCTTGATTCTCCGGATTTCCTCAATGTCTGTTGTTATGTCCCCCTTTTTCATTTCTGATTTTGTTAATTTGGATGCTCTCTCTCTGTGTCTTTTGGTTAGTTTGGATAAGGGCTTGTCTATCTTGATGATTTTCTCAAAGAACCAACTCTGTTTCATTAATTTTTTTGTATTGTTCTCTTTGTTTCTATTTTATTGATTTCACCTCTCACTTTGATAATTGCCTGGCATCTACTCTTCCTGGGAGACTTTGCTTCTTCTTGTTCTTGAGCTTTCAGGTGTGCTGTTAAGTCACTAGTGTGAGATTTCTCCAACTTCTTTATGTGGGCATTTAGTGCTATGAATTTCCCTCTTGGCACTGCTTTCATAGTTTCACATAAGTTTGGGTATGTGGGGTCTTCATTTTCATTGATCTCTAGGAAGTCTTATTTTCTTTCTTTATTTCTTCCTTAACTCATTGATGATTCAGTTGAGCATTATTCAGTTTTCATGAGATTGTAGGTTTTCTGTAGGGTTTGTTGTTGAAATCTAACTTTAAAGCATGGTTGTCTGATAGAACACAGGAGGTTATTCCAATTGTTTTGTATCTGTTGAGATTTGCTTTGTGACCAAGTATGTGGCTTTAGAGAAGGTTCCATGGGGTGCTGAGAAGAAGATATATTCATTGTTGTTAGGATGGAATGTTCTGTAGATATCAATTAGGCCCATTTGGGTCATGACCTCAGTTAAGTCCTTTATTTCTCTGTTAAGTTTCGATTTGGGAGATCTGTCCAGTGGTGAAAGTGGGGTGTTGAATTCTCCCACTATTAATGTGTGGGGTTTTATATGTGGTTTGAGTTTAGTAATGTGTCTTTTACATATGTGGGTGCCCTTGTGTTTGGGGCATAAATGTTCAGAATTGAAACTTCATCTTGGTGGTTCTTTCCTGTGATGAGTATGTAATTCCCTTCGTGATTCCTTTTGATTGATTTTAGTTTGAAGTTTGCTGGATATCAGGATGGCTACACCCACTAGTTTCTTAAGACCATGTGATTAGAAAGTCTTTTCCAAGCCTTTTATTCTTAGGTAGTGTCTATCTTTGAATTTGAGGTGTGTTTCTTGTATGCAGCAGAAAGATGGGTCCTTCTTTCGTATCCATTCTGTAAGCCTGTGTCTCTTTTATAGGTGAATTAAGTCCATTGATATTAAGGGATATTAATGACCAGTGATTGTTCATCCCTGTTATTTTTTGGTGGTAGTATGTGTGTGTGTGTGTACTTCTCTTCTTTGGGGTTTACTGCTGTGGCATTATTTATTGCCTGTGTTTTTAAGGGTGTATCTGACTTCCTTAGGTTGAAATTTTCCTTCTACTGCTTTCTGTAGGGGTTGTTTTGTCGATAAGTATTGTTTAAATCTGGCTTTGTCTTGGAATGTCTTGTTCACTCAGTCTATGATGATTGAAAATTTTGGCTGGGCGTTGGTGGCGCACGCCTTTAATCCCAGCACTCGGGAGGCAGAGCCAGGCGGATCTCTGTGAGTTCGAGGCCAGCCTGGGCTACCAAGTGAGTTACAGGAAAAGGCGCAAAGCTACACAGAGAAACCCTGTCTTGAAAAACCAAAAAAAAAAAAAAAAAAAAAAGAAAATTTTGCTGGGTATATTAGTCTAGGCTGGCATCCATGGTCTTTTAGTGTCTGCATTACATCTGTCCAGGTCCTTCTGGCTTTCAAAGTCTCCATTGAGATATCAGGTGTTATTCTGATGAGTTTGCCTTTATAAGTCACTTGGCCTTTTTCCTTTGCTGCTCTTAATATTCTTTCTTTATTCTGTACATTTAGTTGTTTAATTATTATGTTGTGAGGGGACATTTTTTAGTGTTTTCTCTGACTGATGAATCTATTTCCTCTGCCATATTCAGTGCTAGAGATCCTCTCTTCCATCTCTCAAATTCTGTTGGTTATACTTGCATCTGAAGTTCCCGTTCATTTATTCAGGTTTTCTATTTCCAGCATTCCCTCTGTTTGTGTCTTCAGAAGAACATGAATCACAGAATCAATTAAGTAAGGCTCACATGGGCTCACAGAGACTGAAGCTGTAATCACGGACCCTGCGTGGGCCTGCCTGAGGTCCTCTGTGTATGTGTTTTGGATATTAGCTTGTGTATATGCATGCTCTTGGGACTTTTTTCCTCCTATTGGGTTCCCTGTCCAGCCTTGATATAAGGGTTTTTGTTTTGTCTTATTGTATCTTGTTTTGCTGTGTTTGGTTGTTGTCTGTTGGAGGCCTGCTCTTTTCTGAAAAGAGAGGGAAAGTGGATCTGGGGGAGAAGGATAGTGGGGATCAGCTTGGAGGAGTGGAAGGAGGGGAAAAAAATCTATTTTTCAGGAAAAATAGATAAAAAAGAAGAAAATAAAAAAGAAAAAATAGAAAAAAGGAAAAGATAAATAACCAGACTTTACATCTCAAAAAAAAAACTATTAAAATTAAAAATCATACTGAGTGCAGTATTTAGAGAAGGAATAAAATAATTAAATAAAATACACAAAGATATTAGAAAAAGGTCAATAAAACTAAAAGTTTGTTTCTTAAAACTCTGAAGAAAACTAGCAACTGCAAAGTGATGATGGTTCCTGTGACTATCAAATAAAACAGAGAAGAATCAGGACAAAACAGAGAAGAATCAAATAAAATGAGAAATAAAATAGGAGAAATTTTAATGTATGCTTCAAAAATGGAAAGGGTAGGCCAGACATGTGGCTCACTAGGTAGACACTTGAGTGCCATACCTCATACCTGAATTAAATCCTGGAGTCCACATGATAGAAGAAGAGAATCGATTCCACAAGATGTCTTCTGAAATACACATCATGAAACAAGCTCTACCACACACATGTAAAATACAAACACATATATACATAGTCATTAATAAATAAATCCACAAACATATAAAAAAGTAGTAGTAAAATACTAGTGAAAAGAGTAATGAGATACTATAAAAATGTATATATCAATAACTTGATAGCTTGTACATTTGTTTTAAATTCTGAAAACATTCAACCTACTAAGCTTGAATAAAGAAGTAATAAAAAACTAATGAATTAGGAGATTTGATAACTAATAAAATACCACAAACAGAGAAAGATACAAAGCAAGATGATTTTATAACAAAAGTTTCAAAATAATTAGCTAATAATTAGCTAATTCATTTTAAATGATGGACCTCCCAATAGATACTAAAGACAGGGAAATACTGAAAAAGAAAATAAAACTACAGATCCATATCCATGATAATCATGAATGTAAAAATCCTTAATAAAATACCAGCAAATTGATTTGAACAGCATATTAAAAAATTCATACATACACCAGATCCAAATAGAATTTCCCCCTGGATATGAGAATGTTTTGACAGATACCAATTAATCAATGTGGTAGAGCATACTAACAAAACAAAGATAAAAAACAAAATATGGTCATCCAAATAAATGCAGAAGAAACATTTAGCACATTTGTCAAACTTTACCACCCATTCCTGATTAAAACTCCTAACAGCAGAACCTCTGCACATGAGGCTCAGGGACCATCCCTGAAGAGGGGACAGAAGAATGGTTAGAGCAAGAGGACCAGAACATCTCCTGTGAGAGCATCTTCTAGAAATGGCAGACAATCTACACCCAGGAAATCTCAATAGTGTTTTTGTTCCTATATAAGGTTTGAAAAGGGACTCCAATTGGCATGTCTGTGTAGGTGGAGGAAATCTCACAAGATTTCACATTAAGAGGAGCTATAGGCAATTAATAGCTGTTCAGAGAGGAAGAATCATTCTTTTCCAGAAATGAGACCCTTAATTGGTTATCCAGTCTCAAGTAGCTGGTCTCAAAAACACATGCATCTGATGTGAACAATATTAAAGTGCCTTCAGTAGGTTGTATTTATAAGTTTACATACATATATATGTAACAATTACTAAAGAATAAGGCACTATTAATTTGAGAGACAACAGCAGTACATGGGAAGAGTTGAAGGGGGAAATAATGTAAATATAGTACTCATGTGTGAAGTTCTCAAAAAATTAAGTCAAGATTATATATACACTGAAGGAAATATGAAAGTACAGGAAAGAATACATAGGAAAATATAATACTCTAGTTACTAAATTACCTAAAAATTATTTTAGCTACCACATGTTTTTTATTCATGTGTGTTATGCATACTGCTTAGACTTTATAAAATATTACACAAAAATATTTGAGTAAATACTAAGAACACACAAACACAAATTCCTATCACAATACAGAGGGAAATTATCTTAGAATAATAAAGGTCATATACAAGTAATGGGAATTAACTCAAGATTTTCTTCTAAGACCTAGGGTAAGGCAATCAACAATGCCCATTCTTTCTGTTTCATTTTTAATTTGTATTTGAAGTCATATTCAGAGCAATTAAATTATTAAATGAAATACAAAACATAAATCAGAAAGCAATGTAAAACTATACTCGTTATCAAATAGCACTATTATGGAAAAACATCTTTTTTAGTAAACTCTTAAATGAATTTAAAAAGTTGTAGGACACTGGGCGGTGGTGGTACAGCCTTTAATCCCAGCACTTGGGAGGCTGAGGCAGGTAGATCTCAGTGAGTTTGAGGCCAGCCTGGTCTACAAAGCGAGTTCCCGGACAGCCAGGACTGCTACACAGAGAAACTCTATCTCAACTCCCCCCCTAAATAAAAGTTGTAGGACATACTATTGCAACATATTCACAAAATAATGATAATAATAATAATAATAATAATAATTCATTAAAACAAACATATATACCGTATTTTGATCATATCCACATTCCCCTGTCACTCAAAAGTTCCCCATCCCATTCTTCTGTGCTGCTTCCTCTTGCCCCTTCTATTATGTCTTTTTAGAGATATAGATATCACACATGACAAAAAACATGCAACACTTGGTTTTCTTAGTCTCTTATTTTTTCTTGGCATGCTGATCTCAGTTTTATCTACTTCTCTGAAAATAATGTAATATTCTGTTTCTTTGTAGCCTTATAACTCCATGATATTTCCATACCACATATTCTTTATCTATTTATATATTGGTGGACATATCAGTTGATACCATAACTTTGCTACTATGAAGAGGATTGCAATAAATATGGATATGTCTTTATCTGTGTTATATGCTAACTACTATTCTGTTGAGTAGAAAGATACTCAACAGTAGTATGTCTGGATAATATTGTGGTTCTTTTTTATGTTTGATTTTATTTTTTAATAATTTGTTTTATTTTTGAGATTATAATATAATTACATCATTTTCCCTTCTCTCATCTCTCTCTAAACCCTATCATTTAACCTTCCTTGTTCTCTTTTAAATTCATAGCCTTTTATTTTCATTAACTGTTGCTAGATGCTTAAATGTATATATATATATTCCTAAATATATGAGTAAAACTGCTCAGTTTGTATAATGTTACTTCTGTATATGTGTGGTAATATTGTGTCCCCCAATATATTGTGCATCCTAATAAACTTATCTGGGGTCAGAAAACAGAACAGCCACTAGACAGACATAGAGGCCAGAAAAATGGTGGCACACACACCTTTAATCCTAGCATTCCGAAGGCAGAGATCCATCTGGATCTCTGTGAATTCAAGGCCACACTGGAAACAGCCAGGCATGGTGACACACACCTTTAATCCCAGGAAGTAATGGCAGGAAGCACAAAGGTATATAAGGCCTGAGGACCAGGAACTAAAGCCTGTTTAAGCTTTTAGGCTTTTGAGAAACAGTTCAGCTGAGATCCATTCGGGTGAGGACACAAAGGCTTCCAGTCTGAGGAAACAAGATCAGCTGAGGAATTGGCGAGGTGAGGTTAGCTGTGGCTTGTTATGCTTCTCTGATTTTCCAGCATTTACCCCAATACTTGGATTCAGGTTTGTTCTTATTAATAAGACCTTCTAACAATCCATGCTACATGTATATTTTCATTGCTGACCATTTGGTGTTGGATAACTAATTTTGACAATGACCATTTTATCAAAAGCTACTTTCATATTCAGTGCAATCTCATTCAAAATCCCATCTAATCCCTCACATAGAGGAAACTATCCTAAAATTTACTTTTAACATTTCATTATTAATATTTTAATTGTGTGAATGTATGTGTGTGTGCATGCAGTGCCAGCAGAGGCCAGAAAGCCAGATCCACTGGAGTTAGTGTTATTGATGGTTATGAGCTACCATGTAAGTGCTGGAAACCAAATCCATCTTCTGTAAGAGCATCAAGTGCTCTTAGCTGCTGAGCTATCTCTGCAGCTCCTATGTTCTATCTATCTATCTATCTATCTATCTATCTATCTATCTATCTATCTATCTATCTATCTATTTTTCACCATTATCAGCTTGATACAGTACAAATGCTTATCCTAATAGTGAAATGTTTCATTGAGGCTTGTCCAGTAATTGAGTAAAACCAAAACTTATTATAAGCCACAGTCATCCTAACACCTAGATTCTTGATTTCAAACTATATTACAAAAGTAAAGAAAGTAATTGAAACAGTACTGTACTAGTATAAAAGTAGCTGGATTTGTTGACTTTTAATTCCAGCACTCTAGAGGCTGAGGCAGGATTTTCAAGGCCAGTCTTGGTTATATACTGAGTTCTAACCAGTCTCAGATACATATTGAGATTCTGTGTCCAAAAGTGATAGTATGACACTGCTTAAAAGTAACTGGCTTAAACATAGACAAGTGGAGCAGAATAGAGAATCTGGAAATAAATGTACATCACTGTGTTCATCTGGTCTTCACAAGAGTGTCAAGCACACACAAAGGGAAGAAGAAAATGCCGGCAACACATGATGTTGGAACTCATTGTCATACAAATATATAAAATCAGACCCTTATGTTACACTTTGCAAAAAAATCAACACAAAATGGAATTGAGGACACAGCCCCTAAAATGGTTAACAAAAGCAAAAGTGCTGATTGAGATAGCATCAAGCTAAAAGGCTCAAGTACAGCAAAGAAATAAACCAAAATTTCGAAACAGCAAAAATACCCAGATTTCTCAAATAATTAAACACAGAAAATTAAGTTATAGATATTTATCCCATGGAAATAAAAGTATTAACTTAAATACATGTGCTCCATTTCCATAATCTTTCATATTCAGTCTGAGAAATGCTATGGATTTTATTTGAAATTCAAAAAGACTCTCAGATGTCCTGATGGGGTATAAAAGTGCTCTCCCTCTCATTTTTGGTGCTAAAAGTTTACTCATTTACCTTTCATTTCAATTCATGGTGATTCATTTTCTTTAAACAATATATACGGACAATCATTGCAGTCAAAAAGTAGAAAGTACAGGACAGTATAAATTACTTAGCATAAGAGACAGTCACTGGACCATCTTCAGAAAAATTATAAGCTATTAAATACTGAAGTCATTAAAGTGATTCTCTTCCTTGGGAAGAAAATCAAATACACATTGTATGAGAAAGTCACTGCCGAATAAAAACTTATTAATGTGTATCAAAAAAGTCGTTCTTGATATTTGTCTCTATAAACGTATTTGACAACTACTTTATAGTAATGAAAAATGGATAGTGTCGCTGCCACTTAATGTAAGAATTCCAGCATGATTTCCCTTTTTAGTACATTTCTTTCCCTGTAGCAAAATTGCCTATACTGATTGTGATTCTTAAAAGTGTATGTTGTAATACATTTTATTTTAGATAATTCCACATCAAAGAGAAAATATCCAAGACTAGAAATATCAGTGCATTTGCAATATAGAGATATATTATTTAAAGGGTCACAGCCAAATATATAAAGGTCAAATTACAGAAATGGTACAAAAATGTGAGCAATGTATCTATGCTTCCCCCTCAAGGCTAGTGAACTCTGCAAGAAAATTTACCTTTTGTTTAGTTTAAAATTAAATGACTTCCAGGGACAAGTGTTTTCAAATGAGAGAAAATCATTTTAAGCAATGTCTACTTTTACCATGAGTCAAGAATTTAAACAAACAAGTGTAGCCAAAAGTTTTCTTTTTCTTTTTTAAATTCAAGGCTGGGTAAACCTCTCAGACTGTGAGATGTTATGTTTCATTATGAGAAACTATGTTGTGTTGTTATTTCTGCAAAATGATAAATAGGCAGAAAATACACATGGATATAAGTAAATAACTGAATAGAAATTAACTACATATATTATTTATCAACACTTTATAATCATTGTTAATTTATTGTTTTAATTAGTGAATATTTGGAGATTACTTATCAGGATCATAAACTGTAATAAATTGAAACTATTGGAAAGACCTCCACATTGTGCTGAAGTATAGCATATGTCCCAAGTCCAGTGGTGTGACCCTTTGCTTACGTAGAAGTAAAGTCCCAATATCTTACTTTGGGTTAAGCTCTTTCTAGTTTTATCTAAGCTGCATAGTATAGCTTTAAATTAAAGTCATCTTCTTCTGAGGCCAACCCAACTCTGCTGTCTACCCTGCCTAAATCCAAATGAAGTGATGAGCTGTTGTTGCTCTAGAGTACCCCACAAATTTTGACAAGATTGCTAGACTTGTTTTTCAGCTTGACTTCACCCTCCCTTTCTGATACTACATACTAATCTTGATAAATTCCTTATACATCAAATCTGTCTCACATCTACTTCAGAAAAATCTAATCAGGAACATTTGGAATCTGGAATGATCTGAAAAGGAAGGCAATACAATAGTGTTTTACAGCAGTCATGTAGGGAAGAGAAGTTGGGGAACTCCAGACACAAGGTGACTACTAAATTGCTCAAATTCTGCTAATAATGATTAAAAAGGTGTACCAGAAGAAGGCCTTAGCAAACACAGTACACTTTATTTGTAATACTCATCAAGAAAATATCAAAAATGTTTAATTGGTTACATGAAAATATAACATTGTAAATCATCAGGTAATGCAAATAAAAACCACAATAAAAAGCAATTTTGAAGTCACTAGCATGGTACTAATTAAAAAAGATAGACAATAACAAATGCTTAAGGGCATTTAAAAGATCTTGTTCTCCACCCACTCTGTTGAGAAAAATGTAAAATGGTACAATAATGTAAGAAAACAACTCTTTAAAATTCTTGCCATGATGCTACTATGCATCAGTTAATGAATTAAAGATAATCTCAGAGGGCACTAAACTACATGGGTGTTGCATTAAAGAATAAAAACAAAGCAACTTCCTCTTGAATTACTTAAACCAAGAGTGAGACCAAATTTGAATTCCCCACTTCTCTCCAGGTGCCTCCCTTCTGTCTGTAGTTTGTGGTTACTGGCCTATCTGTAATTTGTCCATTGTGTCTATGAGTAATGCCTATTAGTCATGCCTGTGTCTATTCCCGTGTCTGTGTGTGTGTGTGTGTGTGTGTGTGTGTGTGTGTGTCTGTCTGTCTGTCTGTCTGTCTGTCTGCCATTAACAAAGAGTTTTGCTTTGTAGTTACTGAACAACATAGAAAACATGATAGATGTCTTAGGGTTTCTCTAGCTGTGATAAAACACCATGACCATTAGCAACTTGAGGAAGAAAGGGTTTATTTCATCTTATGCTTCCAGGTAACAGTCCACCATTCGATGAAACAGGAGTTCAAGGCAGGACCTTGGAGGAAGGAACTGATGCAGAGGCCATAGAGGAATGCTGCTTACTGGCTTGCTTATCATGATCCATCGATCTGCTTTGTTACATTACCTAGCATCACCAGCATAGTAGTGGCCCTTCCATATTAATCACTATTTAAGAAAATGCCCTAGAGCCTCATCTTATATAGGCATTTTCTCAGTTGAAGTCCCCTCCTCTCAGATGAATCTAGCTTGTGTAGAGTTGACATAAAATTACCCAGGACAACATGGGAAAGGAATGAAAAAATTATTTACAGAAATCTTTAACAAAATTTCACAAGGGAAGAAGTTACTTTACTGAACCTGATAAAGCAAACATCACTGCAAATAGATGTTATCAAGTTATATCTCATGTTGTTTGCAATATTTGGTGTGTATTTGTTGTTTAAGATTGCTTTCAATCCATTTGCTGTTCTCAGCAAATTACCACCACTACATACAAATAGATTATTCTGGGTCAGGGACATCAAGAACTATGTAATTTAAGATTAAATCTATGTATTTGGCTTAGTTTGTAAAAGAAAACTGCAGAGGAAAATAAGTAATCATAAGATTTGTTACATTGTTCTCTTAAAGACAAGTTAACTAAACTTGCTATCCTACTGTGTACTCAGCCCATTTAAGTGTATAGTCATTTTTATTTATTCATTTTACATACCAAATACAGATCTGCCTCTCATCCCTCCTCCAGCTCCCCTCTCCCAGCATTCCCCCCAACCTATCCCCCATCTCCTCCTCCAAAATTTTAGGGTCTCCCAGGAGGAGTCAGCAAAGCCTGGTACATTCAGTTGAGGTAGGACCAAGCCCCTCATCCCTGCATCAAGGCTGAGTGAGGTGTCCCACCATAGGTAATGGGCTCCAGAAAGCCAGCTCATGCCCCAGGGATAGATCCTGATCTCACTGCCAGGGGCCCCTCAAACAGACTAAGCTACACAATTGTCTCGCATATGCAGAGGGCCTAGTCTGGTCCCATGCAGGTTACACAGCTGTCGGTCTAAAGTTCATGAGTTCCTACCAGTTTGGTTCAATTGTCTGTAGTAGATTTCCCCACAATGATCTTGACCCCTTTGCTCATATAATCCCTGGTGCTTGGCTGGGGATCTCTGCATCTGCTTCCATCAGTTACTGGATGAGGGCTCTATGATGACAGTTAGGGTATTCACCAATCTGATTAATGGGGTAGGCCATTTCAGGCACCCTCTACACTATTGCTAGTAGTCTAACCTGGGGTTGTCTTTGTGGATTCCTGAGAATTTCCTTAGCACCAGGTTTCTCCATAATCCCCTAATGGCTCCCTTTATCAAGATATTTCTTTTATTGCTCTCCCACTCCATTCCTCCCCCAGCTCAACCATCTTGTTCCTTCATGTTCTCATCCTCCATCCCCTCTATTGCCCCCTAATCCCAATTAACTCATGGAGATTGCATATGTTTCCCCTTCCCAAGATGATTCATGTGTCCCTCTTAGGGTCTTCCATGTTACTTAGTTTCTCTGGAGCGGTGAGTTGTAGTCTGATTATCCTTTGCTTTATATCTAGTATCCACTTATGAGTGAGTACATCCCATGTTTGTCTTTCTGAGTCTGGGTTACCTCACTCAGAGTCTGGGTTACCTCACTCAGGATGATATTTTCTAGTTCCATCTATTTGCCTTCAAATTCGATGACGTCCTTGTTTTTTTACAGCTGAGTAATACTCCATTGTGTATATGTACCACATTTTCTTTATCCATTCTTTGGCCGAGGGACATCTAGATTGTTTCCAGATTCTGGCTATTACACATAATGCTGTCATGAATATAGTTGAGCAAATGCTCTTGTGGTATGATTTAGCATCTCTTGGGTATATGCCCAAGAGTGATATTATTGGGTCTTGAGTTAGATTGATTTCCAATTTTTTGAGTAACTGCCATATTGATTTCCAAAGTGGCTGTTTAAGTTTGCATTCCCACCAACAGTGTAGGAGTGTTCCCCTTGCTCCACATCCTCTCCAACCTAAGCTGTCTTCAGTGTTTTGATCTTAGCCATTCTGACAGGTATAAGATGGTATCTCAGAGTCATTTTGATTTGCATTTCCCTGATGACTAAGGATGTTGAGCAATTCCTTAAATTTTTTTGGCCACTTGAGATTCTTCTGTTGAGAATTCTCTGTTTAGCTCTGTAGTCCAATTTTCAGTTATATTGTATGGTATTTTGATGTCTGGTTTCTTGAGTTCTTTATATATTTTGGAGATCAGCCATCTGTCAGATGTGAGATTGATGAAGATCTTTTCCCATTCTGTAGGCTGTCATTTTGTCTTATTTACTGTGTCCTTTTTTTTTTTTTTTTTTTTTTTTTTTTTTTTTTTTTTTTTACAGAAGCCTCTTAGTTTCAGGAGGTCCCATTTACTAATTGTTGCTCTCAGGGTCTGTGTTCCTGGTATTATACTTAGGAAGTGGTCTCCTGTACCGATGTGTTCAAGACTATTTCCTACTTTCTCTTCTATCAGGTTCAGTGTAACTGGATTTATGTTGATGTCTTTGATCCACTTGGACTTGAGTTTTTTTGCAGGGAAATGGATATGGATCTATTTGCGATCTTCTACATGTTGATGCCCAGTTATGGCAGCATCATTTTGTTGAGATGCTTTGTTTTTTTCATTGTATGGTTTTGGCTTCTTCATCAAAAATCAGGTGTTCATAGGTGTGTGGGTTAATTTCCAGGTCTTCAATTCGATTCTATTGGTCCACATATTAGTTTTTATGCAAACACCAAGCTGTTTTTATTACTGTAGCTCTATTGTAGAGCTTGAAGTCAGTAATGGTGATGCCTCCAGAAGTTGTTTTATTGTAAATGATTGTTTATCTTTCCTAGGCTTTTTGTTTTTCCATATGAAGTTGAGTACTGTTCTTTCAAGATCTGGAAGAACTGTGTTGGGATTTTGGTGGGGATTGTATTGAATCTGTAGATTGTTTTTGGTAAGATTGCCATTTTTACTATGTTAATATTACCTAACCATGAGAATGGGAGATCTTTCCATTTTCTGATATCTTTTTCAATTTCTTTCTTCAAGGACTTAAAGTTCCTATCATATAGGTCTTTCACTTGCTTGGTTAAAGTTACCCCCAAGATATTTTATATTATTTGTGGCTATTGTAAAGGGTGATGTTTCTCTGATTTCTTTCTCAGCTCATTCATCATTTGTATATAGGAAGGCTACTGATTTTTTTGGGTTTACCTTTGTATCCCATCAAATTACTAAAGGTATTCATCAGTGGTAGGAGTTCCAGGGTGGAATTTTTTTGGTAGTTTATGTGTACTATTTTATCATTTGCAAATAGCGAAAGTTTGACTTCTTCCTTTCCAATTTGAATCCCCATGATCTCCTTTTGATGTCTTATTGCTCTAGCTAGAACTTCATGTACTATATTGAATAGATATGGGGAGAGTGGAAATCTTTGCCTTGGTCCTAATTTTAGTGGAGTTGTTTTGAGTTTCTCTCAACTTAATTTGATGTTGGCTGTTGGCTTGCTGTAAACTGCATTTATTATTTTCAAGTATGTTCAAGTTATATTCCTGATCTCTCCAAGACCTTTATCATGAAGGGGTGTTGGATTTTGTCAAAGGCCTTTTCAGCATCTAATGAGATGATCATGTGGGTTTTTTTCAATTTTTTTTATATGATGGATTACATTGACAGATTTTCATATGTTGAACCATTCCTGCATCTCTGGGATTAATCCTACTTGATCATGGCGGACGATTTTTTTGAAGTGTTCTTTGATTCAGTTTGTCAGTATTTTATTGAGTGTTTTTGCATCAATGTTTGTGATGGAGATTGGTCTGTAATTCTCTTTCATTGTGGCATCCTTGTGTGGTTTGGGTATTAGGGTAACTGTAGCCTCAGAGAAAGAGTTTGGCAATGTTCCTTCTGTTTCTATGATATGGAACAATTTGAAGATTATTGGTATTAGCTCTTTTTTGAAATTCTGGTAGAATTCTGTGCTGAAACCATCTGGCCCTGAACTTTATTTGGTTGGGAGACTTTTAATGACTGCTTCTATTTCTATAGGGTTTATAGGTTTATTTAAATTGATTATCTGGTCCTGACTTAATTTGAGTATGTTGTACCTATCCAGAAAATTGTCCATTTCTTTTAGATTTTCCAATCTTGTGAAGTACAGGTTTTTGAAGTATGGCCTGATGGTTGTCTGTTGTTATGTCTCCCTCTTTGTTTCTGATTTTGTTTCTTTGATATTCTCTCTCTGCCTTTGGTTAGTTTGGATAAGTGTTTGTTTGTCTTGTTGATTTTCTCAAAGAACCAACTCTTTGTTTCATTGATTCTTTGTACTGTTTTCTTTGTTTCTATTTTATTGATTTCTGCCCTCAGTTTGATTATTTCCTGGTATCTATTCCTCCCAGGTGAGTTTCTTTCTTTTTGTTCTAGAGCTTTCAGGTGTGCTGTTAAGTTGCTAGTATGATATTTCTTCAACTTTGTTATGTAGGCATTTAGTGTTATGAATTTTCCTCTTAGCACTGCTTTCATAGTGTCCCATAAAGTTTGAGTATGTTGTACATTCATTTTCATTGAATTCCAGGAAGTCTTTAATTTCTTCCTTAACCCATTGGTGATTCAGTTTAGAATTATTCAGTTCCCATGAGTTTTTAAGCTTTCTGTAATTTGTGTTGTTGTTGAATTCTAACTTTAAGCCATGGTGGTCTGATAAAGTACAGGAGGTTATTCCACTTTTTTTTTTGTATCTGTTGAGATTTGCCTTGTGACTATGTGGTCAATTTTAGATCAGGTTCTATGGGGTGCTGAGGAGAAGGTATATTCTTTTGTGTTCATGTACATAATCTGAAATGATCTCATATTATGAACTTGATTGCAATGTCCAACCAATGATCAGTCTTTTGTGTGTCAAGCAATATTTTCAGGAAAAAATTATCAATACAGTTCTATATTGTCATTAATTCCATTTATGGATTAATAAATCTAGCAAATTAAAATATTTCTAGATAAAACTTATATAGAAAACATTACTTGAGAAATGAAATAGGAAAGCATGGTTCATAATATTTCAAAGTGGCATCAAAATAATTGTCTATTGAAAATTGCACATAAATCCAAGAATAAGAAAATAAAATATCCTATGTTACTAGAACTGAAAGTGGCTACAGATTGAAAGATATGAAGTATTGGAACATTGGTAAAATTTGAAAAATATAATAAGTAAAAAAGTTACAAAATGATTTGATTATTCAATTGATAACACGTACAATGAGCAAATTCACAGCTACAATGTTAACATTTTGTTAGCAAAAGAATAAAGATGCCACTAATAAGGTGTTCAATTTTTCAAGGAAATCAAAAGTATTATAAATTTAGATGATAATGAGAACTGTACAATACTGAATGTAGTAAAATTTTATTGAATGAAGATTTTTAAATTGGTATTTTATATGGTTTGTGACCAACATCTAGATAAAGCTGTACAAAGTTTAAACTCACCATGTCTTGAGAACAGCATCAAAGTTTCTCATTTAAAAAAATAATGAAATTGGATTATTCTAGGTAAATAAAATTGAGGCTCTACAGAAGATCAAGAAGATGAAGAATAATGACAGATAACTGAATATGAAGTTGTGAAAGATAGCTGACCTATGTGTGCAAATGTTAATATGCAGACTCCTTGGAAGAGTACAAACTCTAGAAATAGAAGTAAACTCTACAAAGATTCAGGGCCAATCATGTCCTTTATTACCATTCTTGGACATCTTGAATAATTCAAAACATAAGTTTATTTCTTCAGGTTCCAAAATCCACATATTCAACTCTTTCTGGCTACTTTTCTCACCCAGATAGTTTATGACATGAAATAAGTTCTTTAAAGAGTACCCATACATTGAAGAGGCTATGCAATAATTTCCCTGCCTCTGTGGTTACAACCTTCCTAGTTAGTCAATGAAATTTACAAGGTATTAATTATCACAATGGAAGCATTGAGAATTGAACAGTACTCTAGTAAGGAGGATCACCATATGATTTCTCTGGGTTTAGAAAGAAGGTTACATCATCCACAAATACAGTCCTCTGGAAAATAGCTTCTAGTGTTCTACTGGATTCTTGTTCAAATGTATTGATTTTTCATAGGATGCTAACTGACCATGTAGTCAGGCCAATTCATCATGAGGTAGGATATGTGAAAATATTAAGGCTTGGTTCATCCAACAAAATTCCAATGTAAGATTACACTGATGTGTCACATTGATCTCAGGTAGTAGTGGGTACAAGTAAGATGCATGGCAGGTTCTTCAGACTGCCTTGCACACTACCACTATTCCATGAAGGTCACCCCTTCAGCTCACTTTTGAATACATGGGGGAATTCTATATTACTAGCTTAAGAAAAGAAGGCAACCCAAGATTCATTTACACATAGATTGCCTTAGTATTGGATACAAGTAAAAGTGGATGGTTGGTGAATTATATAGTCTCCTACATTTCCATGGATAATTGTAAAGATTACTCTTAATAGGTAGAGCTTAAGGGAGGTCCACCTGTAATTTCATAGGGAACAAAAAAGCACCCCATGTTTAAATGATAGACAGTAGATATTGGCACTCTTCTTCCACTTGATCAGAGTTCATTTCTTCTATCGATAAAGTGGTTTTTCCTTGTGGAACATTATAGTTTAAAGCAATTTTTGCTGTATCTATGGTGAAACTATGTCTTTTTCTGAGAAAGATATTATAGAGAGTTGAAGTCTGGTGAATTGTCAGTTGCCTAGAGGGAGAAAGATAAAAGGGTTAGGAAAAAGTTTATTTTGACATATAGACAAGTAAATGGACACAAAGGGGTTTTATAAAGTATGAGTTATTGAATCTTGTGTTAACACATAACAAATATCCCCCCTCATGGACATAACACTAAGCAGAAAAGCACTTTTCCACTTTAGTTTCATATGTCCCTGTTATCAATGGCCCAGGGCTGGAAGACTAGCTACATGAACAACATAGCCACAGTGTTAGAAGAGGCTATTCTGCTTCTAGGTAAAAATGTGGACTCCCATTGACCAAGATTGCCCTTGTTACTGGAGCCAATGATTGCCAAACCTGTTATTAGCCTTAATAGGTTCTTGTCCCTTAAGAACTATAACTTATCACTTGGTGGCAAGTGGACCACACTAGGCTCCTTCTATTCTGGCAAGTACTTCATTTCCATAACAGATACTTAAGGTACTACTTTGTCTTTATTGCATACAAGGCTTCAGCCAGCACCACTGTCCAAGGGTTTATATAGTGCTGAAAATAGTGATTATACATAATAGAGTTGCAGACAAGAGGTATTTATTTACAGTAAAGTGGCATGAGATTGGACAACTGATCATAGTCATCTTATTATAGTACATCAGTCATATTATATATTTTATAACCAGGAATCCTTTATTCCCATATAGTATTGGAACAGCTTGCTGAATGCAGTTGAAGTATAAGCCCATACGCTTCTGGATGTTGTATATGATCCAAATTAGCAATTTTTATGTAGTTTTCTTGCTCGTATGCAGACAACTTGGAAACCAAGAGATTAAATCAGCAGTTTCCATTCACTTGTCATTATCCTTACTGACCCACTGTGAGCTTGTGTTTTCTCTAATTCTGCACCTCTGAACTCTGTATGGTTAGGAATCCTTTTGTTAGAAAAGGACACAAGTTCTTCACTAACACAGTAGGATTCCCATCAAACTATAAAGTACAATATCACACAAGCAAAAACAGTCACTTTTGACAAGAGAAGCAATCTCTGCCCTCATAAGAAGCAATGCTGCTTAAACAACAGGCCCATGCAGGAATGTGTGTGCGTCATCTTAGGCCTTTTCTCAAATGTAACTGTAAAGAGACAAGTATGGCTACCCTGTTATGAGGAAGAAAGAGTGGCCAGACACTCAGTGAACTAAGGGGTAAAAACTCAAGTTTATGTGTCTTCAAATGGTAGGGTTATTTAAAGTGAAATTAGAAGAGGGAACTGGCTAGCATCTGTGATCAAGTATCTAAATGTAGGCAGTGGAACTATTGTTTGCCTTATTGATCTTCTTCTAAGCTTCCCCGAAGCAACAGGTAGTCATTGGAATTTTCTAGATCTTTCCCCAAATGAGAAAACAGGTCTATGTGACATAAGACGTGATTCTGATAGAGACTAAGATGTGACATCTAGATCTACTTTCAAGGAAGGACATATTGTTCAACTCTGCATAAGACCGTCTCATCAGAGGTCACATTCTTCTGAGGAAGTCCAGTATGCCTCACTGAGCAAAACAGGAGTACAAAAGCAGAGCCCTTACAGCCCTTTGTGAGACACCAGGAAAGCCTAAATCACACTTTGTTATCTCTCTGCCCTATAAACACTTGCTTCTGAAACTCTAACAGAAATTGCCTTCAGAGAATACAACCCGGAACAATAAATTTAATAGTATTTTTCTCTAATACAGACATATAGTAGCAATGCTTACATTATATTCTTTTCATTTCGTTTGATATTATTCTAGACTATTAAAATACCATGTTTAGTATAATTCAACCTTTGGAAAGAATTTTTAATAACTAAAATATTAGAGAACTAAACATTTCAATTTTCACATTATATTTTCTTTGATGCTGGAAAGTGCTTCATTGAAGGTTATTTGATCAGCTCCTGAAAACAATATAACATGACAAAAATATCTAATATTTTGAGCATTCAAGTTAATAGATGCTTTGGAATAGAAAGATTAACATTTGAGTTTTGAATGTCTTTTTGTTATTTTTTATTAAACATGTTGTATTTATTAAGACAAAATTCACTTGTACAGAGTTTTTTTTTATTCAACGGCAACTTTTAGTAGTATACATTAAGTATTTTTAATTAAAATTAACAATCAGGTAACTTCAAGAAAACAAGTGAACAGAGATATAGAGAAAAATCATCCTGAACCTCAGAGAGGAGATACACATGGCTATTACAAGACTTAGTAAGGCAAAAACCTTGACCTTGATAGGCTAGTAGGCATATTTGTATACCCAACCCTAATAAACCAATTAAAGAAACAAGTAATACTAGAAAGCAGAAAATAGATTTATTCAATGTTTCTACATTGGAAAGAGAGTTAGCTAAGTCCAGTGGCTAACAGCCCATACCACCCTGAACATGCCCGATCTCGTCTTTTTTTTAATTTTTGACACCATTTATTTTCAAATTATTTGAATACCTCAGGAACACTTACAGATTATTGAACCTATTTTTGTATTTTTCTATACTGTTGATTTCGAGACTTAGAAATATTTTAAAGATATTAACCAAGGGAAAAATAGTAGCATTTGTATATTTACGTATAATTGGAGTGTGAGTAAGTATTTTTGGAGGTAAGGTGAAGTTAATGAGCATTTATTCTCTCCCTAATCTTATCTCATCATTTGCCTCACACTTTCTTTAAAGGATGCATTTGTCAGATGAAAAGCATAGATGATGTATTCCATAGCATGCCCCTAACAGCTGCTTCTGACACTGATGTGATCTTCCTGGCTACATTAGCATCCAAATGTGTGATAAACATCAACTCCCTGGGATGTTTAAGCTCTTCAAATTTATATGGGTGCACTTCTAGTCTTCTGTTCCTTATCCGGATCCTATGGCACTTCAATCAGAATTCCTCCTCTAAGTAAAAGTTTATGGCAAGGAAGGGAAGTTTTCCCATACCACACAGTCTGGCATTCTTGGCTTTTTTTTTGCATGAATGACAATGGTAATTTGGAAATAAACAATGTATCACAATTTGAATTCAGACACCTATATCTTTATCATCATAGACTTTTTCATCAATAATGATATATTAGCTTTGCAAGTCCACCCTTTGATATTATTAATATAAAACTGAAAGAACTTATGTTCATTGAATGTTGCACCTTACAAGGTATCTAAACACATCTATATCTGTATCTAATCTGTATCATATCTATATCTATATCATCTGAATCAGCTGATCCACAAAAACAACACGTGAGCATGACTAGGCAGACTTTAAATATTTTAGTTTTGTAGGAATTACTGGGACCAAGAGAAAAAATGAAATTGAAAATGGGAAATGGTCATAAATAATTACTGGGTTGATAAGTTTAATTCCTGATGCTGTGATAAAACCTTTTGACTAAAATCAACTTAGGGGAAGAAAGCATTTGTTTCAGCTTTAGGTTACATTCCATCATTCAGAGAAGTTAAGGCAAGAGTTCAAGTAGGATTGTGAAGAAGTCACAAGAGAATGCTGCTTGCTGGCTTGCTTGCAGGCTCATGCTTAACTAGCTGTCATATCCTACCCCCCAAAAAAAACTGTACAGGGAATGGTACCACCCATGGTGGGCTGAGTGACAGGTCAGTCTTATCTGATATTCTTTTCCTACCTCTTTAGACAACCACATGCACATGCTAAAGATACATATACTTGAGAACATAAAGTACAAATAAAATTAAAGAAATAAGTCTTTAAAACCAAGCTTATCATCAGAAATGGTGGCATATACCTTTAATCCCAGCACCTGAGAGGCAGAAACAAGTGGATCTCTGAGTTCAAGGACAGTCTGGTCCACAGAGGGAGTTCTAGGACTGACAGCACTACACAGAAAAACTCTGTCTGAAAACCCAAAATAAATAAATAAAATCAAGCTTATATATATACTGAGTTAAAGTTACTCATCTAATGTCTGTGTACTCAGCTTGAGATACTCTTCTATTGGGCATAGTTCTGTTGCTGGAGGGCTTCTCTCCAGGTTCCCCAAGCCCCGCAGTCCCACAATCCACTTATAAAATAATCACTCAGACGCTTATATCACTTATAAACTGTATGGCCGTGGCAGGCTTCTTACTAACTGCTCTTTTATCTTAAATTAACCCATTTCTATAAATCTATACCTTGCCACATGGCTGGTGGCTTACCGGCGTCTCTACATGCTCTTCTCCTGGCGGTGGCTGCAGTCTCTCTCCCTGCCTTCCGCTTCCCAGAATTCTCCTCTCTCCTTGTCCCACCTACCTCCTGCCTGGTCATTGGCCATCAGTGTTTTATTTACATAGAGTGATATCCACAGCACTTCCCCTTTCTTCTTTTTTTAAAAAGGAAGGTTTTAACTTTAACATGGTAAAATTACATATAACAAAACAATTACCGAGCAAGAATTATAGTTACAATATTAAAGAAGATGTCTTATCTATCTTATATTTGTGAGTTTAAGGTTTTATAGCTAACTTATCTTTTATCATAACTGAGGAAATTACGACTATCTAGTCTTCAACCACATCAAAGACCTGAGAAGGAACATAATGGTACCTGAGAAATGGTAGATGGATGCAAGCAACTTTCGGGAATCTTGCAAGAGTAGACCAAGACAGCTGGCAGCCTGGACAGTCACCTAATGTTTCTCAGCATTGTTGGTGCATTCAAATTGGCTACAGGCCTAGAGTATCTGACAGACCATTTTTAGAAGCAGGAATTTTAAGAGACCATCTTACCCTGTCTTGGCAGAGTACAGTAGTCGCTTTCCTTGTGTCCCGCTTGTCCAGAAAGGACAGCATTGCATTTGTACTGTCAGCCATCAAGGCAAGGGCAGTTCTTTGCCCAGTAGGCCATTTTGTGCCAAAAAGACAAACTTCCAAATGGAAATGTCTTAGAAGCCCAACATTCTCTCGGGATCAAATTGGTGCAGCCAGGAGCAATTGTGTCTCACGTCAACAGAATTCTAAGTTATTTAAATGCCATATTCTCCAGGTCTATGAAGTGTTTGAAGATTACCTATCTTTCTGAAATATATCTATGTATACCTAGAAGACTTAACTAACATGGCTACAGATATGATTATCATAGATGACTAATTATTAATCTATTTTTTAATTATCCATTACAATTTTAAATGAGTTATATAAACATAATACCTCAAACAAGAATAGAAATATATATATATATACAGTATAACAAAATTAACTTCAAGTTTGTATCAATGAACTAAAATTTATACCAATGTAAAACATTTTAAACATAAACTAAAATCTATACCAATGTAAAACATTTTTAAACAAGTTGTTCTTTAAAAGTAGGTTCATTAATCTACCCTTTTATCTTATCATCTCCATATCCTCCTATATATCATATCCCCTTTTCTTTTTTATAAAGAGATCACATTTATAATCAACCTGTTTTAAATAAAAATATTGGTTTTTCTCTGTCCCACACCAGAGGGCTCTTCTGATTTGGGACACAAGAATCACTTAACCATTTTTTTTTTTAAGCAATATGTCTGGGTTTAGAGGGGGAGTGAGCCAATTCCACCTCTAAAGCCAGCTTGGTATATTTGGGAATTTGGGCGTAGCATCTCTTACTACTTCCTGCTGGAGGGGGGCGCTGTATCTTATGGGGATGCAAAGAAAATTTTAGACCTATGGGGTAGTCCGTGAGGCTGTATTGTGTGAACCAGTTGCCTTGAAACCGCTCTGGATGTTGGATCATCTGGGCCATGGTGTCATCGGAGTCCTTTCAGGGGTCTTGGCTGGTGAAACCTGATGTATCTTAATCTGGAACAAGTCCACAGCCTCTGGCTTTCTGTGGAAACAAAAGCAGAACCTCTTTTCCAAAGTAACATATCCTTATATCCAAATTTTGAAGTCAAGGTACCTTTAAAATATACATTTTGGCATAACTCAACAGGTTTTGTAATCAAATGTTTTTCTTTAGTTATGAATATCAAAGAGAACATAATCCAGATTCTCTGTGTGGTAGCCATCTTTATGTGGCTTATGTTTTATATTACCTTGAGCCTTGAGCCTATTGCTTTAAACTGTACCATTGTAAGCCTGAAACGGTGCTGTGGCTGCTGGCTCCGCCCACTTCAGCTTCCCAACATGGCAGTGGTACGTTTTCCGCCAGCTCTGGGAGTCATCAAGTCTCAGAAATAGTGGGTCTAAGCTTTTATCAAAGCAGCGTGTAGCCCAGAAACCTCTTTTTTTTTTTTTTTTTTTTTTTAAATACTAGTAAAGACTAAATCTACCACACAGCTTAATTTGCCGCTGGCAGATGCCTCATTTCCGCCATACTGCCGGTCAAACGCACCCGCCAGGAACCCGCCAGTGTCCAAACTTGCGTTTTGCCGCATCTAGCTGACCGTATGAGACAAGAAGCAGGAACCTGGTTTTGGCTCTGTTTAGAATTGGTTATTAAATATTCTCAGGTTTAAGGTGGAAACTCGAGCCGTTGGGCGCCATTTGTTCAAACCTGCGTTTTGCGGCGTCTAGCTCAGTCGGTAGAGCATGAGACTCTTAATCTCAGGGTCGTGGGTTCGTGCCCCACGTTGGGCGCCATTTGTTGCTGGAGGGCTTCTCTCCAGGTTCCCCAAGCCCCGCAGTCCCACAATCCACTTATAAAATAATCACTCAGACGCTTATATCACTTATAAACTGTATGGCCATGGCAGGCTTCTTACTAACTGCTCTTTTATCTTAAATTAACCCATTTCTATAAATCTATACCTTGCCACATGGCTGGTGGCTTACCGGCGTCTCTACATGCTCTTCTCCTGGCGGTAGCTGCAGTCTCTCTCCCTGCCTTCCGCTTCCCAGAATTCTCCTCTCTCCTTGTCCCACCTACCTCCTGCCTGGTCATTGGCCATCAGTGTTTTATTTACATAGAGTGATATCCACAGCATAGTTCATAGCATTTAACAGTTTATAATGCAAGATTTTAACATGTGCACACACTGGAAGATTGCTGTGTGTTATTGTCATGGAAACAATAAGTAAGTGTAGCTTTGTTCCTCATAGTCCCAGATATTCTCTAGTAACTTGTATCATCATCATCTCTTCCTCACTCTCCTCTTCCTCTTTACCTCAAAGTTTTATTGAAGTTTTTTAAACTTTTGCTTGAAAACCAAGCATTTCTAATTCAATACAATTATTGTTGGCGACACAGTAGTGATTATAGCTACCTTCCAATTCAATATAATTAAGTACTGAAATAATTTACACCTAAATCTTTTAAATAGTTGCCACAATGAAAAAAATGGATTTATGACAGGGTGAACTACTTTTATGTTACAGTTATTCATAGCATTCAACATGTCAGAGAGCAGCACCCTGGTTTTAGTACATTTTAGTGGGGTATAGGTTTAGGAGATACACATGGCTATTACTAGACTTAGTAAGGCAAAAACCTTGGCCTTGATAGGCTAGTAGGCATATTTGTATACCTAACCCTAATAAACCAATTAAAGAAACAAGTAATACTAGAAAGCAGAAAATAGATTTATTCAATGTTTCTACATTGGAAAGAGAGTTAGCTAAGTCCAGTGGCTAACAGCCCATCCTCTGGTTCATCTTTCAAGATCCTGATATGAGGTTTAGGTTTAAGTAGAGAGCCATAGATATTCATAACTTAGCAATACCAGTCAAGAAATGGTCCAATCCACCATTATTTAGGATCCAATCTCTCCTGCAAGGTGGTCTGACAAGTTATCAGAACTGTGTGAAATCTCTTTCCAGGTAACAAACAATCCTTTGACTGCCATCACATTTCAGTCTTTTCCTTTTGCCATTATGAGATTCCTGGGAGAAATTCCAATTCACTGGAGTGACTTGTTTCAATTGTCTGATAATCAAAGGAAGATACATGAATATTCCTATAGATTATTTTTATGCCTGTCGGGATAGTTACATGGCTTCTTTAGATTCTCTGAATTGGAACTCCAAAGATATAATGGAAGCATTAGACAGGGACCACATACAATCCATTTTTTAATCCACAGAAATTGCATTGTATGTGATAAAATTGGTATTGAGTAAATGTTTGTTAAATTGATAATAATTTATAAATGATAGAAAATGTATTTTTGAAAATAACACACTTTTCAACCCAGAGTAAACAAGACCTGAAGTAGAAAAGATGTCATCAGGAAAAAGGCAGGCACAACTGGGAATTAGAATAGAGGAGAGTGTGTAGTTAGTGTCACTGACACTTCCAGCATCTCCAGATGAGTGAAATAGCAAATGGGAAACAAAATAGTCACACTGATTGACCTAGTACTATAGTTGATTAACACTGTATCCAAGAAGAGAGACTTTAAGGAATGAAATGAATGCAACTGTAAGCAGAGGGGCACTGATAACTTACCACAATGAACCTTTCTGATAGCCTAAATCAACCTGCACAGCATGATAAAATGTAGAACACAGAAATTATGACAGCTGAGAGATACAGGCTTCAAGGGAGGATAGAGACCAGTTTAGCTGAAGTCTCTCATGGGTCTCCTGGCAAGGCAACATCCACAATTGTTAAGAAGGAAAATAAAGACTTCCTGAGACTTAGAGACCATCCCCCAGCTCCCATCCTGCCCTGGACCTCCAATCTAGACAAGAACATCCATCCTACCCTGGAGCTCCTATCTGGACAAGAGAGAGAGGCTTCCTGAATCTGTCAGCTCTATCTGGAACAAGTGCGCTGATAAGATCAAGAATGAATCCACAAGGACATGGTCAGACAGCAAGGCAGAAGTATATACAACAAGATGAAGAGCAATACACCATCACCAGAACCTACCCTCCTCCAACAGCTAGACCTGAACATCAAAACATGGAAGAAGCAGAAGAAACAAGCCTTATGAATAACATCATGAAGAGAGTAAAGGCTTATATAGAAGGAATCACAAATGAACTTGAGGAAAAGGCAAACAAAAAATGGGAAGAACGTTATAAAAATCTAGAGGAAAGGACAAATAAAGCAGAAGAAAACAATAAAACCCTGAAAGAAAATCATGAAAAAGCAATGAAACAGATGAAGGAAACAGTCCAAGATCTGAAAAGGGAAATAGAAAAAATGAAGAAGACACAAACAGGGAATGCTGGAAATAGAAAATCTGAATAAATAAAGGAGAACTGCAGATGCAAGTATAACCAACAGAATGCAAGGGATGGAAGAGAGGATCTCTGGCATTGAAGATATGGTAGAGGAAATAGATTCATCATTCAAAGAAAACACTAAAGCCAACAAAGTCATGACCCAAAATGTCCAAGAATTTGGGACACCATGAAAAGACCAAACCTAAGAATAATAGGGATAGAAGGAGAAGAATACCAACTCAAAGGCAAAGAAAATATATTCAACAAGATCATAGAAGAAAACTTTCCCAACTTAAAGAAGGAAATGCCTATGAAGACACAAGAAGCCTATAGAACACCAAACAGACTAGACCCCCCCAAAAAAGTCCCCACACCACATAATAATTAAACAACTAAATGTACAGAATAAAGAAAGAGCAGCAAAGGAAAAAGGCCAAGTGACTTATAAACGCAAACCCATCAGAATAACACCCAATTTTTCAATGGAGACTTTGAAAGACAGAAGGACCTGGACAGATGTAATGCAGACACTAAGAGACCATGGATGCCAGCCCAGACTAATATACCCAGCAAAACTTTAAATCATCATAGATGGAGTGAACAAGACATTCCAAGACAAAACCAAATTTAAACAATACTTATGCACAAATCCAGCACTACAGAAAGCACTATAAGGAAAATTTCAACATAAGGAAGGCGGATATACCCTTAAAAACACAGGCAATAAATAATGCCACAGCAGTAAACCCCAAAGAAGAGAAGTACACACACACTACCATGAAAAAATAACAGGGATGAACAATCACTGGTCATTAATATCCCTTATTATCAATGGACTTATTCACCTATAAAAAGACACAGGCTTACAGAATGGATATGAAAGCAGGACCCATCTTTCTGCTGCATACAAGAAACACACCTCAAATTCCAAGATAGACACTACCTGAGAATAAAAGGCATGGAAAAGACTTTCTAATCAAATGGTCTTAAGAAACTAGCGGGTGTAGCCATCCAGCAAAATAGACTTCAAACTAAAATCAATCAAAAGAGATCAAGAAGGGCATTCCATACTCATCACAGGAAAAATCCACCAAGATGAAGTTTTAATTCTGAACATTTATGCCCCAAACACAAGGGCACCCACATATGTAAAAGAAACATTACTAAACTCAAACCACATATAAAACCCCACACATTAATAGTGGGAGACTTCAACACCCCACTTTCACCACTGGACAGATCTCCCAAATCGAAACTTAACAGAGAAATAAAGGACTTAACTGATGTCATGACCCAAATGGGCCTAATTGATATCTACAGAACATTCCATCCTAACAACAAAGAATATACATTCTTCTCAGCACCCCATGGAACCTTCTCTAAAATTGACCACATACTTGGCCACAAAGCAAATCTGAAAAGATACAAAACAATTGGAATAACCTCCTGCATTCTATCAGATCACCATGGTTTAAAGTTAGATTTCAACAACAACAAAAACTACAGAAAACCTACAGTCTCATGGAAACTGAATAATGCTCAACTGAATCACCAATGGGTTAAGGAAGAAATAAAGAAATAAATTAAAGACTTCCTAGAGATCAATAAAAATGAAGATGCCACATACCCAAACTTATGGGACACTATGAAAGCAGTGCTCAAGAAGGAAATTCATAGCATTAAATGCCCACATAAAGAAGTTGGAGAAATCTCACAGTAGTGATTTAACAGCACACCTGAAAGCTCTAGAACAAGAAGAAACAAAGTCTCCCAAGAAGAATAGACGCCAGGAAATTATCAAAGTGAGAGCTGAAATCAATAAAATAGAAACAAAGAGAACAATACAAAAAATTAATGAAACAAAGAGTTGGTTCTTTGAGAGTATCAACAAGAAAGACAATCCCTTATCGAAACTAACCGAGAGAGAGAGAAAGAGAGAGAGAGAGAGAGAGAGAGAGAGAGAGAGAGAGAGAGAGAGAGATTTTCCAAATTAACAAAATCAGAAATGAAAAAGGGGACATAACAACAGACATTGAGGAAATCCAGAGAATCATCAAGTCATACTTCAAAAACCTCTACTCCACAAAACTGGAAAATCTAAAAGAAATGAATAATAATTTTCTGGATAGGTACCACATACTTAACTTAAATCAAGACAAACTATTTAAATAGTCCAATAATCTCTAAGGAAATAGAAACAGTAATTAAATTCTCCCAACCAAAAAAAAAAAAAAAAAAAGCCCAGCACCAGATGGTTTCAGCCCAGAATTCTACCAGATCTTCAAAAAAGAGTTAATACCAATACTCTTCAAATTGTTCCACACAATAGAAACAGAAGAAACATTACCAAACTCCTTCTATGAGGCTACAATTACCCTGATTCCTAAACCAAACAAGGATACAACAAAGAAAGAGAACTACAGAGCATTCTCCCTCATGAACATTGATGCAAAAATACTCAATAAAATACTGGCAAAAGACTCCAAGAACATGTCAAAACAATTATCCACCATGATCAAGTAGGCTTCATCCCAGGGATGCAAAGGTGGTACAACATACGAAAGTCTGTCAATGTAATACACCATATAAATAAACTCAAAGAAAAAAAACCCACATGATCATCTCACTAGATGCAGAAAAGGCATTTGACAAAATCCAACACCCCTTCATGATAAAAGTCTTGGAGCAATCAGGAATACAGGGAACATACCTAAACATAATAAAGGCAATTTACAGCAAGCCAACAGCCAACATCAAATTAAATGGAGAGAAACTCAAAGCAATTCCACTAAAATCAGGAGCAAGGCAAAGCTGTCCATTCTCCCCATACTTATTCAATATAGTACTTGAAGTTCTAGCCAGAGCAATAAGACAACATATGGAGATAAAGGGGATACAAATTGGAAAGGAAGAAGTCAAGCTGTCCCTATTTGCAGTTGACATTATAGTATACTTGAGTGACCAGAAAGATTCAACCAAGGAACTGATACAGCTTATAAAACACCTTCAGCAACATAGCAGGATAAAAGATCAACTCAAAAAAATCAGTAGCCCTCCTGTATACAATTGACAAACAGGATGAGAAGGAAATTTGAGATACATCCCCCTTTATAATAGCCACAAATGATATAAAATACCTTGGGGTAACACTAACCAAGCAAGTGAAGGACCTATATGACAAGAACATTAAGTCCCTGAAAAAAGAAATTGAAGAAGATGTCAGAAAATGGAAAGGTCTCCCATGCTCATGGATAGGCAGGATTAAATTAGTAAAAATGGCAATCTTACCAAAAGCAATCTACAGATTCAGTGCAATCCCCATCAAAATACCAACACAATTCTTCACAGACCTGGAAGGAATAATACTCAACTTCATATGGAAAAACAAAAAACCCAGGATAGCCAAAAGAATCCTGTACAATAAAACAACCTCTGGAGGCATCACAATCCCTGACTTCAAGCGCTACTATAGAGCTACAGTAATAAAAACAGCTTGGTACTGGCATAAAAACCGACTTGTGGACCAATGGAATCGAATTGAAGACCCTGACATTAATCCAAACACCTATGAACATATAATTTTTGACAAAGAAGCCAAAACTGTACAATGGAAAAATGAAAGCATCTTCAACAAATGGTGCTAGCATAACTGGATATCAACGTGTAGAAGGCTGCAAATAGACCCATATCTGTCACTGTGCACAAAACTTAAGTCCAAGTGGATCAAGGACCTCAACATAAATCCAGGTACTCTGAACCTGCTAGAAGAGAAAGTAGGAAGTAGTCTTGAATGCATTGGCATAGGACATCACTTCCTAAATATTATTCCACTAGCTCAGACACTCAGAGAAACAATCAATCAATGGGACTGCTTGAAACTGAGAAGCTTTTGTAGAGCAAGGGATATGGTCAACAAGGCAAAGCAACAGCCTACAAAATGGAAAAAGGTCTTCACCAACCCCACATCTGACAGAGGACTGATATCTGGAATACATAAGGAACTCAAGAAATTAGACATCAAAACGACCAACAGTCCAATTAAGAAATGGGCTATAGAAGTAATCAGAGAATTCTCAATAGAGGAAACTCAAATGGCTGAAAGACATTTAAGGAATTGCTCAACATCCCTCAGGGAAATGCAAATCAAAACAAGTCTGAGACACCACCTTACACCTGTCAAAATGGCTAAGATCAAAAACATTGAAGAGACCTTATGCTGGAGAGGATGTGGAGCTAGGGGAACTCTCCTCCACTGCTGGTGGGAATGCAAGTTTGTACAACCACTTTGGTAATAAATATGGCACTTTCTTAGAAAATTGGGAATCAATCTCCCCCAAGATCCAGCTATACCACTCTTGGGCATATACCCAAGGAATGCTCAATCATACCACAAGGGCACTTGCTCAGCTACGTTCATATCAGCATTGCTTGTAATACCCAAAACCTGGAAACAACCTAGATGCCCTTCAACTGAAGAATGGATAAATACAATGTGGTACATATACACAATGGAATACTACTCAGCAGAGAAAAACAATGATATCTTGAGGTTTGCAGGCAAATGGATGGATGTAGAAAAAATCATCCTGAGTGAGGTAACCCAGACTCTGAAAGAGAAACATGGTATGTACTCTCTCATAGGAGGATACTAGATGTGGAACAAGGACGACTAGACTGCTACTCACAACTCCAGGGAAGCTACCTAGAAAACAGAACCCTAAGAAAGACACAGGGATCGTCCAACGACAGAGAAATGGATGAGATCTACATGAACAAGATGGATGTGAGTGGGAGTAAGAAAGAGTAAAGGTCGAGGGATAGAGAGTTTAGGGGAGCGGATGATCCCAGGTGTATCAAGAACAGAGAGGGAGAACAAGGAATAAAAGACCATGATAAATGAAGACCACATAAGAATAGGAAGAAGCAAAGTATTAGAGAGGTCCACAGTAATCCACAAAAGTGCCCCCACAATAGACTGCTGGCAATGGCCGAGAGACAGCCCAAACTGACCTACTCAGATGATAGGATGGCCAAACTTTCTAATTGTCGTCCTGGAAACCCCATCCAATGACTGAGGGATCTAGATGCAGAGATCCATGGCCAGGCCCCAGGTGGATCTCCAGGAGTCCTATTGTGAGAAAGAGGAGGGTTTGTATGAGTGAGAACTGTTGAGACCAAGGTTGGGAGAAGCACAGGGACAAATATCCAAACGAAAGGAAACACATGAACTATGAACCAATAGCTGAGGAGCCCCCAACTGGATCAGTCCCTCTGGATAAATAAGACAGTTGATTAGCTTGATCTGATTGGGAAGCATCCAGACAGTGGGACCGGGTCCTGTCCTCAGTGCATGAACTGGCTGTTTGGAATCTGGGGCTTATACAGGGACACTTGGCTCAGCCTGGGTGGAGGGGACTGGACCTGCCTGGACTGAATCTACCAGGTTGAACTCAATCCTCAGGGGAGTCTTTGCCCTGGAGGAGATGGGAATGGGGGGTGTGCTGGGGGAAAGCGGGGCGGGGGAGGCGACGGGGGAGAACAAGAGAATCCATCGCTGATATGTAAAATTAAATTTAATAAATAAATTAAAAAAGAAGGAAAAAGAAAATCTGTTTTTACTTTACACTAGCTATGTGTTATATAATTCTCTTCACTTTGCTATGACTGACTTCACAAGCTGTGTGGTTATGCAAAGGCACAACCCCACAAACTGCTGCATGGACACAATATGTATTCTCCTTGGAAAACATTTAATGATTTAACTGAGCCAGCATAAAAAGACATGGAAATTATAGGGACATGAGATAGGGAAGGAGACCTAGGAATCTAGCTGAAACCACTCTCCAATAGAATACATAGATAGATAGAATAGATAGAATTACAACATAATTAACAATGGCTTAAGACCTTTCTCCCTTCCTAGGAATAAATTTAAGATGATCTAAGAATCTGACCAGAAACCCCATTTATAGAAAACATGCACTAAACTCTTTGCACAATACAAATGGTTCACAATGTCACCCTGTTTATATTATATTATATATTATATTATATATACCATATTATAATTCTATTCATGGCATCCCTGGATCCACCTTACTTATCTAATTTATCAAAAGAGATAGAAAAATATAATGTCTTCACAACATCTTTGTTGTTGTTTATATCTAGGATTTAATTTATTTTATGCATATCTGTTATGCCTACATGTATGTATGTGTACCACATACATTCAGTGCCCATGGAAGGGAGAAGGAGTCAGAATCTCTAGAACTGGAGTTACAGATGGTGGTGAGCTACTGTATGGATGCTGGAAGCTGAACCCAAATCTTCTGTAAGAGCAGCAAGTGATATTAACCTCTGAGCCATCTCTCCAGATGCAAAGATTTACTTATTTTTATTGTAGGCATATATGTGTGCACCTTCTTGCCTGTATGTGCACCATGTGCACACAGGTGTTCATGGAGGACAGAAGAGGACATACGATTCCCCTGGAACTGAAGTTACAAACAACTGTGAGCTGCCCAATGCGGGTACTGGAAACTAAATCCAGGTTCTCTGCCAGGGCAGCAACTGCTCTTAACTACTGAGCCATCTCTCCAGCTCCTTACTTATACTTTGAGATGTAACTTGAAAACTGCCAAAGTTATATACATATCTAATTCTAAGGTAATTAGTTGTGACTATGACTTGAGGAGCATACATCTACAGATACATATTTCTTACTTTCTGCAACTTCCTTTGTCAAATCTGTGTATGTCTTATCTTCTTAATTCCCCTCTTCCCCCGAGGCTCAGTGTTCAAAGACTACATTAAACTATCTTAAATGAAATTTCCAACTCTGCCTCAAACTCAAAAAGTCTGAAGTTCTTCTCTTTGTCGAAGTCATGAATCCCTGTTTTCCTTGTTTTAAGTGCTCCAAAAGTTTGAGAGAACTTCTTGGGCTGCTGAGGTTGACAATGTGTAACCATGTCTCTGTTACTTCACTGCTGGCAGGAGATACAGTGAAAATATATGAACCCAATGCATGTAGCATTCAATATCCAAATGTTAAATGGTATATTCTAGGAAGTACATGTCAGAAGAATAGAATGAAGATGCTGGGAAAGATGGTTTCTTTATGAATTTAGCTTCAGTTTGATTTCTCTAGTAGCTCAAGTTGATAAAGGGCAGCACAAAGATATTTCAGTCGAGAGGCACAAAGGCACCCTTCTGTTGCAATGGCTACCTTTGAATCTAGATTTAACTGCTCATTTTTGCTTCTGCTGGAACTAGACTCCTTTTCTTTTTTCAGTCACATTATGGCACACCCTAGTCTAAATGGTTTAAAGTCATAGCAAAGGCCAAGTCCTGCCCAGATATTTATCAAATTCTGAAGCTATTCTTTCAAAAAAGAGAAAGACTGTATTCTTTAATATCCACATGCAAAATATATTTTATATAAATCAAATATCTTTATAGTCAAAATGAATTTAATTACTGAGAAGTGTTAGTACAGGCTGTGTGAATGTCATTAATGCATTCTGCTAGATATATTAATACTTGGAATTACCTATTAGGATTATATTTTTCTGACATTCATTATGTTTGGTAAAACTATGTGCATTTATTTGACCAACAAATCTTGAAATATGAATGAAATATGCCTTTTCTCCTGTAGAATTTATAGATAACAAATGATTTTAATAACATTTGTTTGAAGTCTGCCATTAGTCTAGAAGTAAATTTCATAACTTGGTTTCTGAGTGCTGACAATGAGATCTTTTATTTCACCATGTCATATCACATGAGAAAAACCCTACTCTATTCTACAGGTGATTAAAAACATTGTCCATAGACAGACAGCTAGATATATTATAGGTAGGTAAATAGATAGATGATAGATAGATAGATAGATAGATAGATAGATAATAGATAGATAGAGATCGATAGATGGATGGACAGGTGGAAGTGCAGACAGACAGACAAACAGAATTGAAATCACAATTATCTCTACTCTTTTCAACCTGTCTTTTGATTACTATTATTGACAGAAATTTAACTTTTAAATGATGAGGAAAGAACATAGATTTCATGAGAGTTATTTCCAACTTGTTCCAAGCCATAACTCTGTGGGTAGTAGAAGGAAAAAAGAAGGGTGACAATTTTCATATTTGTCAATCACAGTCTATAAAACAATTTTATTTGTTTATATACTGGTGCTTTGTCAGTCATTACATAAAGACAAGCCTGAAATTGGAAAACAAACCATAATGCAATAAAACTAGAATGTCACAAATGGTAGAATTAGGCTCAACATTTTAGTTGTACTTCTTCATTAACCTGCATTGAAATTTCTCTTCAGTATTGAGCGTTACTTTGCATTTTTCTGCAAGAACAACACTATGACATGGAAACATTCAGTTCATCATTGCTAAAGTCCCTTCCTTTTTTTCTGAAGAGCATCATTGTGTTATACCCATATAAACAGAATCAAAAGATTAACTAGTCATTGTATCATACCATAACCACGTTGTTATGATGTTCTAACTGTATTCTAAGTGCCACAACCTCAATTTGAAAGACATCAGCATCTACCAAGTTGGTAATTATTTTTATTGTGTCTCAGCTCACCATTATTCTAATCAATCAGGAAGCTACGTTAATTAAAATCCTTAAATATCTCTTGAATTTATCTTCTCATCCTCACTGCTGACATTGCAGTTCAGATCACAGCCATGCCTTGCTAAGATATTTGCAGAATTCTTTATTAAAAGCCTAGGCTTGTTCACATTCTCCACACAGTTCTGAAACAAGGAGGAAGCTGAAACACTCATCCTTTCAAGTTTACTTAGTTACATGAATTTCATAATCTAGTACTTCCCCCTTTTCTTTCTAGATCTATTTCTTTCTCCTCTTGTCCCCTTGCTACCCTGTCTCCCACAAACATCTGTAATCGTAACTCTATTTCAGTGTACAGCACAATCATATTACCCCTGGGAAAACTTCTTTGATATACTTAGGTTGTCTTGTGAGGTGCTTACATTATATGCACTCAAGTCTTTCCCGTTCAACACAGAATTTTCAAGAGGGAATAAAGGAAATATTTATTTCAGCATTCACTTCTGTGTCTCCAACAAATTTCCTAGTTCACAGTAGGCACTTAGAAAATGCTCACTTGATACTTGAAATAACCTATATTAACTTTCATAAATATCAATTCCAGCTTTAAATATTGAATTTTCAGCAATATGGTGATATTTATTTAGATACTAAGGATGATTTATATTGTTAGGTCAGCATGTAATCCATTTTCTCATATTTTTGGAATTTAAATAGAAAAAATAGGTGCAAAATATTTTTAGCTTATTTTTTTGGTTAAATAGCAAATGGAGAACAAGGCATCAATTAATATTTGCTTAATTGCTTATTAAAATAATAGCTATTATTTCATCACACCACAATGGGAACTGAAGCAGAAGGTGAGTAAAGTGTAGGCCCTTCAAGTGGTCTGCCAAATGACATACTGAAAATCTAAAATCCAATATAAAACCTCACATTGCTCTGAGTTTCAGATGAATGCTCACCTTCCAAGTCCAGTAGCTTTCAAGAGACATTATATTCTACTAAATTGAGATATTTTTAATAAATATTATTTTTATGTCAAACATGTACATATCTTCACTAATATATTTCTGTAGACTGAAATTGTACCACTTTTTGTCTTTTATTTGTTATTTTGTTTATTTTTATAATACAATATTTTTAATTCCTTGAGAGTCTCATACATGCATACAATGCATTTTCATTGTATCCACACCCTAATCCATCCTCTGAGTCCTCCCAGATGTATCATCCCACCCTCAAACTTACAATCATCATTTTTCATAACTTCACCCCAGATCAGGTGTGGGGCCATCCACTAGAACATTGTCAATTTACCAGGGACCATACTCTTAAAGAAAAGTGACCCTACCCTGACATCATCAACTGTCAACGGATCTTCAGCTAAGAATGGGAACTTCTGAGCATCTCCTGAATCCACCAGTATTTTTTTTAATTGAAAAATGAGCCAATAAATAAGAAATTATACCTAATTTGGGAAATTTCACCTTAAAGATCAAATCATCAGTATGTGGAACTCCCCAACTCAGTGTTGAGTATTTAGCCCCTAACCGATGTGTCATGATCCTTAGCCACTTAATTGTTCACTCAGGTTGAAACACATGAAATGGCTGTATCTACACAGATTGACTCTTCTTTGGGGCTGACCTGTAAGAGAAATCAAACAACTTGACCCAATTCACATGAAAATAATTAAACTCAAGGGTAGTGAAAAATGCCAAATTACCTAGAGCACCAAAAGCTGTTGAAGAGAAGGCCCATTATACAATACAGGGCACTCAGAATCTCACTCCAATAGTCACCTGAGACAAGCTCCTTTTCTAAAGCATCTCAGGCATGAGCCAGTTACAAGAGTCCATTCTTTGTGATTCTCTTTTGCTGCCTTCACATCAGCCAGTGCTCGGGCCAGGGACTTAAGGAGGGGGGAACTTTATGCTTCTTGTCTAGCTCCCCTGGGTTTCTAAACTATTCAGAGGCACATAAAGCTTCAATCAGTATGCAAATAACATCTAGATACTTAGGGAAATAAAGACAAATATATTTAATTTTCTTGATCTTATTTGTTCCCCTTTGAAGGGAATTATGTTTAAGATGAAAGATTTTTAAAACAAACCAATATGTTTAAATTATTTCACCAGGTCCATTGTCAAAGTAGAAAATAGAGAAAGGAAAGCACATGTACAAAGAAAACACTAAAAGAGTAAAAGAAGCAAAATACTGCTGTTGTAATTTCACTGATTATAATCCTGTAAAACTAATGTTTCTGCTGAACTTTATTTCAACCAGTATCATGAACAAAGAAGAAATAAGTTCCAAATTAGATTACTTGTATTTGGAGAAAAATAATAATAACATTTCTCAGACTGTTTCTATTTGGAGGATTAATTTTTTTTTTGCCAGAGAATTGAACAACTGGACTCATTTGCTATCTAATTATCCCCTGATTTCATTAGGGAGAGAAAGACGGGGATGAGGAATACAAAAAGGTATGTGGAGACATATAATGTACATATCTAAGCTGGCTTCAGTACCCATATCAAGTGAAGATAAAGAGAACAGTACCATGTACAAATCAATGAACTAACAACGTGGAAATCATATAATAGACTTGAAAAACTTGGGAAAACAGGACTGGTTAGTAAAACCAGATACTAACTTAACATGTTTTAATGAAATGAAGGGAATTTTAATTCTTTTTATAATGTAATATTTCCAAAATAATAGAGTTACTTTGTAGAATAATTCATACACATTCATGCTATCTTATGAATGTTTGTTGATGTTGAGTAAATCCATATAGAGGAGAATAATGCTAGGCAAGATCCTTTTTTACCTTTGAGAGGGTTGAGCGGGCAGCAGGAGCAGAAGTACCGAACAAAAGGGACACAAGCAATCAGTAGTCCTACTTCACTGTAAATCCTATATATAGTAACAGAGACCAGATGGCAAGCTATATTCAAGAGTGCAGTAGTAGCACTTATATGTTGGGGATAAACATCAGCAGTCTAATTGAATTTAAGGCTCACTTAATAGGAGAGAATTCATGCCTGGTGCTGCACCCATAGCTGGTGAGGTCACAGGATCCTGAAAAACAAGTAGTCAAAATGTACAGAACCACTGACCATGGAATGCTCAGCCCCAACTGATACATTTGCAACACAGCCCTACACCTAAGCCCAGAGGATATTTCAGAAGAGCAGTCAGAATGAGTGTAAAATCCATAGGACCAGGATATATGCTGTGAGATAGAAGTTTCTGTTTATAACAGGGAAGCTGTATCCATGAAATGTAAAAAAAAATATGTTTTTTTTTACACAAGACCTGAACAATGAGATCACAAGCTGACATGTAGGTGAAGAAAATTTCATAAGACTCTACCCCTACTTGAAGAGCTGCACTCATTTAATGATTGCTGAGAGAAGAATAATTAGTCTTCTAGGAAAGCCCCCTTTCCAATTCCAAGTAGTCAGTCCTAAATATATATACATGCAAACAACACTATATGGACTCAGAAGGCTGTATTTATTTATACATGAATAATAAATGTAGCATATGTGATATATAAATTATATATAAAATATTTCAGATATATAAATATATATATATAACATATCCATATATATCTCTCTGTGTGTTTAGTTGGTGGAAAAATTACAAATGAAAAATTCTCTATAGACAAAGGAAAGTAGAATGATATTAGAAGAATAAGATGCTGTCTCACATTGTATGAGAAGTATTTTTGAAGGACTGACATTTCAGGCAAAATGTAAAATACCATATTATTTGAAATACATAGTGTCAGGGAGTTCTGGTGCAGGTACACAGCAGAACAGGTTAGATGGACCACTATATTATGCCAGTGAGCTGGAGCAACATGAACAGAGGATAGTTGGAGATGATCATAAAGAGGTGAAACCTGGCGAGATAAAAATGAATAAGGTATTGTAAACAGTTCTGGGTGCTGCAGTCAAAGTGCTACAGGAGAACTAAAATGGGGTAGCTAAAGTAGCAAATTTTCCTATTTTCCAGGAGAAAGGTCTGGTAATGAATGCCACTTGCTGTTTTAAATTAATGTACAGAAATTCTAGTTAAATGAAATTTGGGGTGGCAGAATTTCAAATATTTTCATTTACAGTATTAGACATGAAAAAGAAGCACAGAATTTGTCTTGATTTTTAATTCCTCTTGATCGAACATAGTCATTCTCAACATGAAGCACCTTTGCCCACCGGCCTGTGGATATTTGGCAGTATTGGTTGTTACAACAGGGGAATGAGGCTTTACTAGTTACCTAGTCATTAAATGTATCTACTGTATTTTAGTGTGCTCCATAATTATCCACCAACTAATCTATCCAACAAAGCTTGTGCTTGCAGGTGTTTTATAAGAATGATATTTAGGGGGCTGGAGAGATGGCTCACTAGTTCAGAACACTGAATGCTCTTCCAAAGGACCTGGGTTCAATTCCCAACACCCACATGGCAGCTCACAACTGTCTGTAACTCCAGTTCCAGGAAAAAAAAAGAATGATATTTATTAAAATTTACTTTATGGGATCTCTAAATATAACATCTATGAGGTGCCTAAGGTATATATAAACTAAACATTCATTACACTTAAGAAGCAATGAGATACTTTCTCTCTGTTTAACATGATAGTCTTAAGGGATTTTAACATTTGGAGGTAACTATGTAAACGAAAGTGAGGTATTACTTTTAATTATTTTTATTGTAGAAATCAAAATTAAATTTTGGGACTGGTATGTTGACTCAGCTGGTGGAGGCACTTTCTACCAAGCTAGATGCCCTGAGTTTCATTCCTGGAATCCACATGGTAGAAGGGAAGGGCCAACTATCACAAATGACCTTCACATATATACCATGGCACATGTATTTCTTCCACCTATCACACACACAGAAAATAAATAAAAATGTACTGAAAACTTTTAAATGCATTTCTTACTGACATGTCATAACCTGCTTTAAAAATATGAAGATACAGATCATACTAGTTAGCATTGTTAAACACACACATGCAAACACACATGCACATCATTAGGAATGAGCCGAAGGAAGCGATGCATTTAGATCAATACTAGTCAACTGATATACTGGTTTCCAAAGACATAATTAATGGAATGTGAATGGTCAGAAAATGCTCACTGCTATGGAAAAAAGACACATTAAGGAAAACATGGTAGTCCTTATATTTTCTAACAGGTGGATAGAGTGAGCCTCTGAAAACAAAAGGAGAATTTGAATACATTTTTGAAGAAAATGAGTGCTTGAGATAAGTCCTTACTGAGAAATAGTAGATTCCTGGTTAAAACAGGTACAAAGGGACAACAGGTGTCCAAACAGGTACAAAGGACCTGAGATGCGAGTTATCTGATATAATTTAGACACAGATAGCAGCTCCTGAGAATGCAGCAGGATAAATGAGAGAGACACTATTAGCTAAAGAATTTAGGTCGGTTAAGGGGGAAAAGAAATGATTAGACTGTAAAGACCCTAATTAGAACTATCGTTTTTATTATTAGTGATGTCTAAAAACATTAATTTTGCCTGTGAAGTAGTGTTTCATATTGGGAAGACAAAAGAGGAAAATTGAAGGTATAAAAGGCTTGGCTTCTTCAAGCCTTGATACCATCACTTTTTGTAGAATTTGCACCAAATGCTTGATGAAATTTTGTATTTGGAAGGTTTTTTCCCTCTCCCGTAGCAGTAATATTCTCTTCTGGCCACGACTATATGATGATTAATTTTAAAAATAAAATAAAATAATATAATATAAATTTATTAGATTCCCTAGAACATGGTTTTTGCTTACATATATTTTTTTATTCCCTGGAAAACAACAGGGACCGAAACAGCAGCATAATAGTCTTGGGTAGGTATAATTAATAAAGCAAAGAGGAATATTATTTCCTTAAACAAGAAAGAAACTAAAGGAAACTGCTGCAGCAACAGCAATAACAACTGTGGCCTAGAGGCCCTTTTACATTGTAAAGCAACTCTTGTTATCTTAATTAAAATCAAGGAACCTTTATTGGCCTAAAAGAAATTCCAAGGGATAAAACTGTGAGAATACATGGATTTATGCTGGTTGCATTTCATAGAATGGTTTGTGAGAACATATTCAGAGAATTGATGGCATTATAATTATTGTGAATGAGACTTAACATAAACACAGCAGGGACAAAATTTGATGAATAACATAAATGTTATTTTTTTATATTTCTAATTATTTCCTATTAAAATGAAGTATTTTAACTATACATGTAGCGGTTCTTAAAATAGTCATTTCTTGTTATATTTACACAATTCATAATTTTTGTTTCTAAACTTATATATTCTACAACCAACTGAATTTTTTCATAAATAATTATTATTTACACTCAATGTCCATAGTACCCAAGCTGTACTTTTCTTATTAATATTCTAGAGTATAGTCTATTGAATGTCATGTTTCAAGAGAAGCATACATTGACAGTGCCGTGGAAAATTAAGTGATTACTACAAATAAGACGTTTCAAGTTCAAATAGGCTTAATGTGGTCAATTGTCAGTTTTTCTCTTGAAATAACAAGGTTAATATTTGGGAGAAATATTTCTTAAAAAAAAAGAAAGCTGCAGAAGCTGCTGTCACATTAAAAAATCAACTTAGACACTATTAAAATATATGTAACAGAGTTGCCATATCCAACCTTCTATTTTTCCAATGTCTATACTCAGATGTGGATCTAAAGGAGGAAATGTGTGACTTTCATCTTGTCTTGCTTATTTTACGTTGATTACAAACTATATAGATGGGATGAATGTGAAGTAGAGTGTTGTAGAGACGCACAGATGTTTCCTAGTGAGAACTTACTCAGAGTTAGAGAATCTGAACTTCCCAGCAGGGCTGCATAGGAGAATGATTGGACCACGGGCGTGATTACCAGGTGTTTGGAAGGGTTTGCACTTGGCTGTGCAGTATGCTTTGATCTAGCAAGGGGGAGGTCTTTTGCCCCGCCCCCTTGGCATTGTTATAAAAAGCCCTTTTGAAGAGCCAGAGGGGACTGATGTATTTTGACCAGATCTTCCCGAAGCTATCCTGTGTTTCTGTCTTTCTCTTCTATGCAGTCTTTCTATCTAAATCGTTTGTTATTCCTCTCTCCTTCCCATAGGAACCCTTTAAAAGGTGGGAGCTGGCCTCCTATAAGTGTAATGAAAGCCAGGAAAAGGCAATAGCAGTTCAATTCCACATTTAACCAATTTTGAAATTAGAAAGATATGTACAAATTAGAACTCCTCAATTTATTAAATATGTGAACTCTGACAATTTATTTGACTTTTTTTGTCAATTTCCTGACCCTAAAGGGATTCTTAAATTAATATACCTGTATTGCTAGACTACTATGAAAATTAGGCAAAAATGTAAATTCCTGTTTTAAATGTAGTAAACATTCAAGTATGATACTTGATCTATCACATTAATACCTTTCTTCATAACAAGTACTCACTGACATTTTGGCTGCTGTGAGGTTATTCTTCTTATCTTCATCATCATGACTAAATACAGGCTAGTGATATAGTTTAGTTTTAGAGTCATTTCTTAGCATGTCCAAGACCTTCAGAAATGGCCATAGCATGTTCAAGGCCCAATAAATCCACAAAATTTAAAAAAAAGAAAATTAAATAATTTACAGGTGTCATTTCTCAATCTTGGCAAAATTTCACTCACTTCCCTTTTGACTCAGTTCTTCCCAATAACAATATGCATAATTAGGTAAAGGAAAACGTTTGAGGAAATATTTCATCCACTGTACTTAAAGGTGAAACTTCAGGCCGATAGAATAGAGCTATACAGCTGATGTATTCCTTTTTAGAACAAGATCTTCCTTTATTACATAGAAATGTGATAGATTTAGAGCACATCTTGTAGAGAAACTCAATCATTTTTATGAATCTTGTGAAGGCATTTTGTCTGTGGATGATGTATTCTTGCTTCTTATTAGCCTCAGCCTTTCATTGAAATATAGTATGAAGTGTAGAATTGGCCAAAACATTGCTAATAAAATTTACTTTTGCTTAAGTGCCCAAGCCCCACATTTCTGATGAGTGAAAATACTTCTGAGAAGCAAAATCTAAAAGAGTATCTTCTAGACTTCCATTTTTAAGAGAGGGGAAGCAGGTCCCTTTAACAGTATCTACTACACAGGCACATTCTTTTTAGGAAGAATCTTGGGTGAATCAGGAGCTTCTTGCCAGAACTAAGGCAGGCTCAGAGACTCAAGCACAAAGGAGAGAGATTTGTCGGGGATAGTTCAGTAGTGGAGGACTGAGAGGCTTCAGGGCCTTTCCCCACCATAATTCTAATGACCTTGGGCCTTCTCTTAGCCTCTGTCATCCTTTTAATCCCCACTAATCTACTCTCTTATGATTTTTCAGAATTACAACCTCTGAGACATTCCTGGCCACCTTGGCCAGAGTACTCTAAGCCGAGGTCAGCCCAACGATGTAGCCTAGCAAGACAAGGTCACAAATCCACAAGGATGATGGACTTCATAGTGTAAAAGTCTATGTCATGAAGAAAGATGAGCCATGGAAACATATAGGCTCAGGACAAATTTCAACCAAATACATCGAATGATTCCAGGACATGTGCCTGCTTGTTCACTAAAAATCAGATGGCTCACTGCTACTAGAGGGGACAATACGTCTTGATGTACCCTATAAGAAACCATGAAGGGATTTAATTATTCGGACTGAACCCTAATAACCATACTATGGCAATATATTTCTGAGACCCAGAGGGTTGTCAAGATATCTGGGAAGATATCTGCCAAGTTCAAGGTAAAGATGCAAGTGTATAAATCACACAAGAATTTACAGATTATTTATACAGTTTTCAAGTTCTGCCCCAGATCTGGAATCTGTTGGAGGAACCAACCTACGAACTCCATACACTTGAAAACCCTGCAGATTTATTTAATGTTCTCTGCAAGGAAGAGCTGGCTCTGCTCTTAGAAAGTCAAGATTACATAATAAAAATTGCTACAGCTCTTCCACACTTGTGAAGACCAGCTGAACATGTAAGGCTTACATGTTTTACATATTATTACAGGAATCTTATTTCTCAACAATGTACATTTGTTTAATATCATGTTTTCTGATAAATGTGTCATGGATATGGTAGGATGCCTTGAGTATGACCCTGTTTTGAATTAACCATGTCAGCACAGGAAATTCTTGACTGAAAATGCAAAATTCAAGGAGTTATGCCAATAACATACCAGACCTACAGAATGCAATGTATTTGTGACATTCTATTACCTATACCATTCAAATTTCAAGAGAATTGTCTTTCTGATCTTACAGCTTCATTTTTTAATTTTATAATTAATTTAATTTTATATATCAGCCATGGATTCCCCTGTCCTCCCTCCTCCTACCCCCCCCTCTCCCCAACCCACCCCCCCATTCCCACCTTCTCCAAGGCAAGACTTCAATTTTTTCCAAAAATATTGAAATAGTTGCCATGCTGCAGGAAGATGAAATGTTTTTGCTCGAAGTTTTCACTCAGTTAAAAGATAACACTGTAGGTGATGAAAACGTGAACTACTTTTCTTCAAGGGATTCTGTGAATTTGCTAAGATATTAAATTCTCCAAAGAAAGATGCATTATTGAAAAATAATGATAAAGCTTGGAATCATAAGTGTTTTGAAAGCTTCAGTACCTATGCAAGACTACCAAATAGAAGAAACTGCTCTAGAAATATTTACTTATCTAGTAGAATATAATCCGTGAATAGTTTGAGTGTGTGAAATGGAAGAAGCTCAAAACAGCGAAAATAATGATGATGACTTTATCATCAATATAATGATCAAACAAATAATTTCTGATCCTGATTCTGAATCTTCACATGTTTTAAGTTTGACAGCAGTTCTCCACACTCTTCTTTACCAGAAAACATGTGTATAACAGTTAATGGATGTGAAAAAACAGACTTTATGAATTTCTTCTATACATACTGCATTAGTAACTTGGCAGCAACAATTTTGTCTATCACAGGACAAAATGATAGTGATAACAGGGCCAAAATCTGTCCTGATAATTACCAAAGTGCACAATTGCTTGGAGTAGTTTTAGAATTGCTCAGCTTTTGTGCAATCACCACATAACATATTAAAAATTATATTTTGAGTAACAACTTGCTTGGCAGAGTCCTGGTGCTGATGAGTTCAAAGCACACTTTTATGGTTTTATGTGCTCTCAGGTTTATAAGACAGATGATTGGTCTTAACGATGAAATTTATTATCTTTACATAATTAGGAAAAATCTTTTTGAACCTGCTATAAATGCTTTTCTGCATAATGGAAAATTGTATAATATCTTAATCTTAGCTATTATTGAGCTATTTGAATTTATAAGAGCAGATAACATCAAGTCTCTCATTGCACATATTGTGGAAATTTTTTTTGTGCCTTTTTGAATCAATTGACTATGTCCAGACATTTACAGGGTTGAAGATTAAATTTGAAGAAGAGAAGGAAAGAGAAAGTAAAGAAGGAATTCACATAATATAATATACCAGAAAATATACTTCAGACATATGAAAGCTGTGGAGGTAAAAGTCAAGGAACAAATGCATTCCAGACAAAATACCAAAGTAATTTTACCAATTGTAAGGGACTTTCCGAATCATTATGATGTGTTTATGAAAATTAATGAGACAAGTGAAAACAAAGTAGAACAGCCAGAAAGAAACTCATCTGAAGCATGTGACTGTTCTTCATCTCATTCTGATGCTTCTGCTAGTAGAATGAGTAGGCCACACTGCAGTAGCATGGTTCCTTTAGTGGACTACCCAGATGATGATGATGATGATGATGATGATGAAGAGGAAGAAGATGCACCTTCCAAAAAAAAGACCTAATCCTGGTTCATAAAAATCAGATGATGCCCTCAATTTTTGACTCAAATAAAATTCTATAAATATCACAAGCTGTGAAATGTAATTAAAAAACCTTTCTCTTATGTACATTTAGATATGGCAGAATAAGTAGAAAATATGATGAATAAAGGCCTCAATTTTATTTAAAGGAAATCCTCCATAGTAGAGATGCATAGTATAAAATAACCAGCCCGAGTGACAATTTCTTATCAAGAACATCTTATTTTGGCAACATGGTTTTGGAGGAGGAGCCAGTTTGATAAAGTAATACAATTTTCACTCAGGTCTTTATATTACAAACAACTGCAAAAGTTTTATTGCAAAGCCTACTTTCAAAAAAGGTCTAGTAGCCGGGCGGTGGTGCCGCATGCCTTTAATCCCAGCACTCGGGAGGCAGAGGCAGGCTGATCTCTGTGAGTTTGCGTCCAGCCTGGGCTACCAAGTGAGTTCCAGGAAAAGGTGCAAAGCTACACAGAGAAACCCTGTCTCGAAAAACCAAAAAAAAAAAAAAAAAAAAAAAAGGTCTAGCAATGACATTTTTTTCCATAAATTAAAGTGGTTTGAAAGAACTTTTTGTATGTATAGAAGAAAAAGTCAATATTAAAGTAAAAATAAAGTCAGACTTTTCAACATTTCTGTGAGGATTTATCAGAACATCAGCATTATGAATAATAAATGCGAAATAACATTTAGCACAATTAAGTGCATATGTTCATGAATAAAATGTTAAGCTGGATCCTAAATGAGCTGTTGTTAATGTACTTTTTGGATGAGAAATATCAAGTATCAGTAGCAATATATAACTATTCCTAGTGTACATTCTTTAGGTCCTCCATGTAATAAATCAGAATACACCAATTATCCAAATTGTTAGCATTATTTCCTTATTCATTAATGAAGTTTTGTCTGTTTCCCCAGAGTAGGAGGTACATATTAGTATGCACACATTTCTTTCTGGTTGCTGAAACAAAGTAACAAACAAAAACAGCATAACAGATGAAATGTTAATTTTGTCTCATAGTGTGAGGGAATACATTCTATCCTATTGGGAAACTTATAGGAGTAGACTGTGGACTGGTGAGAGGAATCTAAAGCAGCATGTCACATTGCTCCCACAATCAACAAGCAACTAGATAAATTCTGATGTTTACCTCAATTTCTCTTTTTACTTAGTGTAGGACATCAGCCTACGGCACAGAGTCACACACATCCAAGGTGTATCTTTCATACTCAATTATTCCAGTCTTTAAACTGCCTCATAAATATACCAACAACTTTGTCTCCTAAGTATAGATTCTGTTATTATCTATCACTAATTGACCCCTTGCCTACTTAACACTCAAGCATATAACTTTTAAGTCTTAACCTTCCACATCTCATCACAAAAGGCTCATGTCCATTTCATATTGCAAAATGTATTCAGTTTAATACACAGGCATGTTTGGATACTGAGGAGAAAACACAAGCTTGCCCAGCTCCATTAAGACTGAGCAGGCAGGAGGAGACCCAGGACAGTCTGCTCTGGGTGCCGAGGAGAAAATACGAGCAGTCTGGCCCATGCCTTGGTCTATGGCCTTCCTGGTTGTGGTCTGTTTTGATGTCCGTGGCTCCTGATACCACTGAAGGCCAAGAGGATAGAGCTGCACAAAGTTAGCCCTGCCTGTTACTGGCTGCAACACTAGGGAGAACTGGTCCTGTTGCTTACTGGCTGCAGCACTGGGGGGAACAGGCCCTGTACCTCTCCTGGGGAGCACAGTAGGACTGACCCTGTTGGTGGGGTCAGAGTCTTCTTTGCTATTTGTCTTGTCTAAGAGTGACTCTTAGCAGCCTTTTATTTTTTAATCGTGGGAAGGAGAGGCTTAGTGAATCTGATCAGTTTCAAGGACTTCTTGAAGCTGTTTAGAGTTGTTTCCCTTCTGTCTTGCAGGAGGGAATGCTTCAATTTCAGAGGAAACTGCTACAGAAAATTCCACCCCTTCTTCTGGCTCTTACATTTTTTTCTTCCCCCTCTTCTACAATGATACCTGAGCCTTGGAAGGCTGGTTATAGATGTTCACCTATGGCTAAGAATTAGGCCACAGCAACAGTCACTTGCTGTTTTAGGCTTATATTTCTATAAGACAAAAAGCAAATCGATGAGGAAAGCGTTTATTTAGTACAGTCTTACACATTATAGTGCATCCTTAAAGGAAATTAGGGCAGAAACTCAAACAGGGAAGGAACCTGGAGCCAGAAACTAAAATGTAAAGGAGACAGAGTGGTGTAGCTTACTGGCTTGCTTTCTATGTCTTGCTTAGTTGATTTTCTTTTTTTTTTCTTTTGGTGGGTGGGGGATTGAGACAGGGTTTCTCTGTGTAGCTTTGGAACCTGGCCTGGAACTTGTTCTGTAGACCATGTTGTCCTGGAACTCACACAGATCTGCCTGCCTCTGCCTGCCTCCCAAGTGCTGGAATTAAATCGCCCAGCTTTTTTGTTTGTTTTTCTCTCAGTTGGCTTTCTAATATAACCCAGGACCACCAACCCAGGGACTGTCCCACACATAATGGACTGTGCCCTCCTATGTCAATCTGAACTCCCTCTTGTGGAGCAAACATTAAATCCAATCAGATGCTGTTAGTCTTACCCAAGCAGACACACCCTACCTGGCATGTCAGTATTTTATCATGCAGGGTTCATAACTGAACAGGAATGTTTGTGACAGTTCTCCACCAGAAGCCTGCATAGCACTATGGAAGCCAGCCAGCAGAGTGGAGCTTTTGAGTTCTGTCCCACCTTAATTTCTCCATGTCCTACAGCTAAAGCATGGTCTTCAGCAATATGGTCTTAATAGTATAGTTCTAACATGTAACCAACAGCAGTAGCAATAGCCTTTATGGTTTGTGGGGTCTCAGGGATTTTCCTGGTCATGTTTGATGGCCCCATCTGTAGGTTTGATTACAGGTTTTCACTCTTCTATTGAAGGATGGACTTGAGGGGTATCTTCTATTGTTTTTACCACCTCTCTCTCATCCTCTTGTTTATCTAATTTGCTTGCAAAATCAGAGGCTAACATGGAGGTTTCTAATCTCATCTCCCTTTCTTCTTGCAATTGCTCCTTTACACAAAGAAGTTCCTTCCTGGCCAATGTCATAGCCTCAGATGCATTTATAAAAACACACGACAGACCAGTAGTCAACTTATCTCACTGTGGGCAATCTTAACTTTTGTGTACTAAATACTACAAAATTTTCTCTAAACTTTTAATTGTTTTCAGGGTATCTCTGTCTTCATGTGGTAGACCTTACTCACCAAGCAGGCATTCCAACCATCCCATACCACACAGATGAAGAATGCCATCTTGGGATTCCTCCCACAGACACTCTTAATCCTGATGTCTTCCTATTCATATAAAGAACCATATAACCACTGTCATAGCACAAAGACACACCAACTCACACCATATAAGTAAGCAAAAACGGTATCAGAATTTCCTCTACAGATGCTCCTGCCTCAGGCTGCTCAGGCTTAGTTTCATGCCTTATTACCCGTAGCTAGGACCACATACCAATGCCTCCCAAACTTATCTTTGACTCTTTTGTGTCCCTGTTTAGGTGCCAGTTGTACGACAAAACTTTTCCTGAGGAGATTAAACACACATTTCTACTCACCCCAGAGAGGGAACCTATGACAGACCCATTTATACAACAGCACCAAAATCCAACTTGGTGTACCAATGAGTTTTATTGGGTTACTTACAGGAGTGTGGGTGAAGTATTCTTTTTTTTCCCTTTTATTTTATTTTACAATACCATTCAGTTCTACATATCAGCCACAGATTCCCTTGTTGTTCCCCCTTCTGCCCCCCTCCCCTTCCTCCCAGCCCACTCCCCATTCCCACCTCCTCCAGGGCAAAGCCTCCCCCCAAGGACTAGGATCAACCTGATAGACTCAGTCCAGGCAGGCTCAGTCCCCTCCTCCCAGATTGAGCCAAGAGTCCCTGCATAAGTCCCAGGTTTCAAACAGCCAACTCATTCAATGAGCCCAGGACCTGGTACCACTGCCTAGATGCCTCCCAAACAGATCAAGCCAATCAACTGTCTCACCTATACAGAGGGCCTGATCCAGTTGGGGGCCCCTCAGCCTTTGGTTCATAGTTCATGTGTTTCCATTCGTTTGGCTATTTGTCCCTGTGCTTTATCCAACCTTGGTTTCAACAATTCTCGCTCATATAAACCCTCCTCTTTCTCGCTAATTAGACTCCTGGCACTCTACCCGGGGCCTAGCTGTGGATCTCTGCATCCAGATTCCTCAGTCCTTGGATGGGGTTTTTGGCACAACTATTAGCGTGTTTGGTCATCCCATCACCAGAGTAGGTCAGTTCCAGCTGTCTCTCGACCGTTGCCAGCAGTCTGTTGTGGGGGTATCTTTGTGGATTTCTGTGGGCCTCTTTAGCACTTTGTTTCTTCCTTTTCTCATGTGGTCTTCATTTACCATGGTCTCCTATTCCTTGTTCTCCCTCTCTGTTCTTGATCCAGCTGGGATCTCCCGCTCCCACAGGCTCTCTTTCCCTTGACCCTTGCCCTTCATTATGACTTAAAGGCAGCTTGCATTACCAAAGCCCACTCCAGGATGAGTGACATCTCACAAAAGCTGGAAACTTGGAGCACACTAAACAGCCTGCAGGCAGCTCAACAGTTTAGAGTGTGTCTTTTCCATGTGACTCAGTTGGTCTAAACCTCCACCAGACAGGTTGGCTTCTTTGCTTTTTTTAGTTTTTGCTTCTTCAGGCAGCTGATCTGATCCCAGAGTTTCCTTCCCAGCTTGTCTTGTCTGAGAGTGACTCTCAGCAGCTTTTGTTGTTTACTCCTGGAGGGAGGGGCCTAGTGAATCTCTGGTCAGTTGGCTTCCTGAAGCTATTTAGAGTTGTTTACCTTCTGCAGTAAAGCCCTTTCTTTCAGGAGGAAATGTTTAAATATCAGAGGAAACTGCTACACAACAATGCCAAATATATTTAATATTACTTCAAATATCCCTATAGTCTTTCACAGTCTCAACACTATTCAAAAGTTCAAAGTCCAAGGATTTTTTTTTTAAGTTAAACCATTTTACTTGAGAAAAGTGGACACCCGAACCCTGCCGTTTTCGTGGACAAAGCGGTGGCCGCCTCCAGATCTAGTGGAACCTGGACCAGGGAGCAGTACCACGCACTCACGATCACTAGGAGGCCTGAAAGGCGCCAGGCAGAGCCTTTATAATCCCTTCCAGGCCGCATAGGTTTCGGCTTCGGCGAGAGAATATGCAAGGATGTTTTTTGTCACCCCGGAAAAAAAAGAAAAAAGAGTAAGAGCAAATCACATACTTTTAACATGCAATGGCACAGAAAAATTATCATTCTAAAATGGGGACATAGTAGGAAAACACTAGACCAAAGCAAGACTAAAACCTTGTAGCCTGGATACCAAATCCTGTGCCTCAATGTCCTGTGTCAAAGGTTTTAGATGTCCCCATCCTTCTAGCTTTGCTGCCTACAACATCTCTCTCTTGGGCTGTTTATATTCCCTACTCTCTTTGTTAGATGTCTCAGAGCCTAGGCATCTCCAATATCTTAGGATCTCCAGCACAATCCAGATTTCCCTTTCATAGCTTCATGCGATGGTCTCTCTTCACCTCTTTGCAGAGACTCTTCTGCCACCCTTTGTCCGATCCCCATAGCTCTCTCAAGAAGAATTCATTATCCCTTCACTCTTTCATTTGTCATGCCTCCAAAGCAAGGACCAGATGGATGATACTTTAGAAGCTCAGATTCCAACATTGGATGGACATTGGCCCCGTTAAATATACATTAGCAGCAGCATGTATATATGGTTGCTTTCTAGGATCAGCAAACTCCTTAGGCTCTCTTTCTTTAGATGGAAACTTTGCTGTATCTGGTCATGCTCTGAGGGTACCCTTCCTATCCCAACAGAGGAGAAGCCTGACTTTAAAGTCACTAATCTCTGTGACAATTACTTTCTCCTTTTTAGCACATCTGTTTTATGTACCATTAAATTTCTGTGTGCTTTAGGTCTCTCTAGAGTGTATCTTTTGTATTTCTTTCTGCATTACTTACTCTTTTTCAATGTAGACCTGTACAAGTTTAGTCAGTAATAATCATTCACAGACTCCACATTATGCTGTCTTGAAATTTATCCCAATAAAAATCAAAACATTTTGTTTCATACTCATATAACTCATGAGGACATGGACAGAAAACAGCCTGATTCTGTGATGAAATGCTACATGACTGGGCTCTAGCTTAGTTTCTAACACAGATTTTCTCTTCTGAAAACTCATGAGATAAACCTTGATAGTCGATTGTGTTTGTTACTTCTGTATTGCCTTGACAAACATCATGACCAATGAAATTTATAAAGGAAAGACTGTAATTGTGGCTCAGGGTTCCAGAGGGTAGCAGAGTCTATTAGCACCATGGTGGGGTGCATGGCAGCAGGTAGGCAGGCATGATACTGAAGAAGTGGCTGAGAAAGCTAACATCAGATGCATAAGCAGAGAGAGCTAACTGAGAATAGGCTTTTGAACATTTGAAGCCCAGTCCCAGTAACACAGCTCCTCCAACAAGGCCACACCTCCTAATCCTTCCCAAACAGTTACACCAACTGGGAACCGGGTAACAGAGCATTAAAATATGTAAGCCTAATGGGGCATGCTGTTTCAAACCACCATAACGACACTATGCTTAGTATTGATTTCCTTCATATTTCTTACTAGAAAGACCCATTAAGATCCCTTACAGCATTCACCTGCTTTCTAGTCTGATGTCTTCCACATTCCTCCAAACAAAACTTTGTTAGGTTCTTCAGGGCAACAACCTCACATCTCCTAGTAACAACAACTGTATTAGTTACATTTGTTGCTGTGGCAACATATCATAACCAAATGTGACTTATCAAAAAAAAAAGAGTTTCTTTTTTTTGGCTTACAGGTCTAGAGGGAAAGTTCATAATGGTGGTGGGGGGCGGGGCAGGAAATAACAGCAGATGGCTGGAGTAGAAAGCTGGTTGATCATAACTTTATCCAAATTCAGGAAGTGTAGGGAGTCTATAAACTCCAAAAGCTCCCACCTCCTTAGTAACACACATCGGCAAGGATCTACTTCTTAAAGATACAATAACCTCTGAAGAGAATGAAAGTAACTGAGAACCAAGTGTCCAAATGGGTATATTTCTGCTTTAATCATACCAAATCACATTCTTTCATCATACAGTGACACAAAGCATACTTTTGCATCCTAGAGTGGCAGAACTGGGAATGTAGCCAGGAAATATGACACTGAAACAAGACAACAACAAAACAGTAAAAGAAATAATAAATCACGCAGTTTCATGTTGCCCAGCTGTCTTCTGATAGAGTTATCTGGGTTCCAAAGGGCTTGTCTAACTCTGCCCCACCCTAATGCACATTGCAATGACTCTTCTTGAATGTCATCTACATCTGGAATTAACTAAAATCCAAAATTGGAGGGCATACCTGTGAGGGATTTTTGCTTAATTTGAAGTGGATAGATCTACATGTGTCTTTAAGCCAGATTTTGATGGGGGAAGACACACCTTTAATCTGGGCCACACCTTCTCCTGGAAGCCTTTATAAAGACGTGGAAGAAAGTTTTGCTCTTTGCCTGCTTGCCCTTGCTTTGCTAGCAAGTCCATTCCTTGTGTATACTGAAAAACAACTGAGACATCCAGCTTTGTGGACTGAACAACTACTAGATTCTTGGACTTCCATTCACAGCAGCTGTTGTTGAATTAGCTGGACTGCAGCCGTAAGTCATTCTAATAAAGTCCCTTTCTGTGTATATATAGAGTTATTAATTCTATAAATTTTGTTACTCTAGAGAACCCTGACTAATACAGAGTATATACTCTTAATAAGCAAACAATAATTTCATCAAATATGAAATCAATTTATCTGTAGTTATGACCTTGTGGGACTTACTGACACATTTGCAGAGGATCCAACACAGCAGAGAGTATGCATGTTTACACCACTTTCACTGTTTAGTTAAATTAAATGTTATAATGGGATTATGCACATTGTGATTGAATGTCAAAAAAGTAGTGTGGTGGTATTGTGTTCCCCAAAATATTGTGTACTCTAATAAATTTATCTGGGGTAAGAGAACAGACAGCCACTAGATACAAAGGCTAGAAAATGGTGGCACTCACACCTTTAATCCTAGTATTTCAGAGATAGAAATCCCTCTGGATCTCTGTGAGTTCAAGGCCACATTGGAAATAGCCAAGCATGGTGACACACGCCTTTAATCCCAGAAAGCCAGCCTTTAATCCCAGGGAGTGGTGGTAGAAAGCAGAAAGATATATAAAGCGTGAGGACCAGAAACTAGAAGATTTGGGCTGGTTAAGCATTCAGGCTTTTGAGCAGTAATTTAGCTGAGACCCATTCCGGATGAGGACTCAGAGGCCTCCAGTTTGAGGAGACAAGACCAGCTGAGGATCCGGTGAGGTGAGATAGCTGTGGCTTGTTCTGTCTCTCTGACCTACCAGCATGGACCCCAATAACTCGCCTCGGGTTTGATTTTATTAATAAGAACTTTTAAGATTCCTGCTACAAAGTAGTTTGTTAGAAAAATGTGTCATGTTTTCCTCATGTCTAGACCATCATGGCAAGAGTTATCTATTATACAAATCTACACTGTGGTTTGAATGAGAATGACCTCCATTGGCTCAAATATTTAAATGTTTGGTCCCCAGTTGGTGGAACTATTTGGGAATAATTAGAAGGTGTGGCCTATTGGAGGATGTGTGTCACTGGGAATGGGCTTTGATGTTCAAAAGTCCATGGGCCCAGTCTCACTCTGTCTCCCTCCTACCTGTATATCAGGACATAAACTTTCAGGTACTATTCCAACACCATGTCTGCCTGTGTGCTGCCATGATCCCATCATGATAATCCTGGAATAGCTCCCTGAAACTAAAGGAAAGTCCTCAATAAACTCTTACTTCAATAAATTGCTTTGGTCATGTTCATGTTGTCTCTTCACAGCAACAAAAACTAACTGAGATATATACATTGACTTTGTTTTGAGAAAATATATATTTATACTTTTGTTGTAGTGGAAGTGTATATAATTCCTCAATGGAGTAGCTATTTAAAATTATATCATGGAGTAAATATCTGTATGATATTATTGCTGTTTATTCTTTTATCAGCTAGTTTTAATTTTTAATAAAAATAGACAGTATAGGGGAAGAAATGTAATATTTACATTCCTTTCTGTGTTCTTTTTCCAGTGAATTTGTAGAGAAAGATTTAAAAGGCATATAAATAATGGGAAATGGAAGTAAATAAAGAATAAAAAAGATAAATAATAAAAAGAAGATGGACATTCTGTTGATCTGTATAATCTTTATGAGATTTATCGTGTGTGTGTGTGTGTGTGTGTGTGTGTGTGTGTGTGTGTGTGTGTGTGTGTAGAACAATGAATGAAAAAAAGAGTTCATTAATGTGAAAGAGCAAGAAGAAGTATATGGGAGACTGAAGCGAGGAAAGGGAAATGGTTAAAATGTTGTAATTATATTTGTGTTCATGTATTTGAAAATTTGGTGCCCTGTTGGTGGTGTTGTTTGGAAAGATTATGGAGAGATGCATCTTTCTGGAGGAAATACATCATTATAGGTGAGTTTAGAAATTTTATAGACCTTCCCTACTTCCAGTTCTCTCTTGTGCTATCTGTCTCTATCTCTTTCTCTCTCTGCCTGACTCTCTCTGTCTCTGTCTCTGTCTCTGTCTCTGTCTCTGTCTCTCTCTCTCTCTCTCTCTCTCTCTCCCCACATTTATGGTTGAAGGTGTGTTCTCTTATCTTCCCATCTTCTTCTTCTTGCTCCTGTGCCTGCCCCTTGTGGTCATGCCTTCCTGCCATGATGCTAACTTATGCCTCTAGAACTACAAACCAAAATGAATTTTTTTTTTCGAAAATCACGTTTTGCCATGGTGTTTTATCACAACTGAACAGTAACTAAAACAGTATTGGTACATCAAACAACAGTAATCCATTTCTCAATATCTATTTATTAAACAGTTAAAAAAAAGAAAAAAATACCAGTTTGCTTTTGATTCTGAAGTACTTACATGGAAAAAGAAAACATGAGGAATCCTTCAAGCTTTTTTTTTTTAAAAAACATAACAAAGTAAAATAATGAGGTCTATACGTAGAGGTAATCTCAACAGTACATATTCAAAATTTGTTACATCCAGAAAAAAAGGGTTGTTGTAGTCGGAAGTTTTTCTGTGTCCCACATGACCCATGGTGGGGATAAATCTCTCACCCACAGATCCTGCAGCCTTTTACAAAATAATAACACAGAGGCTTAATATTAATTATAACTGCTTGGCCATTTGCTCAGGCTTATTACTGACTAGCTCTTATACTTAAATTAACCTATACTTCTTATCTATATTTAGCCATGTGGCTTGGTACCTTTTTTCAGTTCTGCCTTCACATCTTGCTTCCTCTGTGTCTGGCTGGCGACTCTTGACTCTGCTCTTCCTTTTCCCAGCATTCCTTTAGTCTGCTTTCCCAGCCTATACTTCCTGCCTGGCTACTGGCCAATCAGTGTTTTATTAAACCAATATATAACAGCATTATCCCACAGCAGATTGTGATAAATTCAACCCTTGCTTTAAAATGTAAGTAATCTTTCTAAAAGATGAACATGAGAAACATAGCTCACTTTAAACACAATCCTGGCCTACGGCCAAGCTTGATATATTAGAAAAAGTGGAGAATTTAAGGCCCCATTAACTAATTAGTTTATTAATTGATTGATTTGATTTTTCAGTAGAAACAAATAGAATGTCAAATTAGTGTTAATTTGAAAGTTGAAATAAAAGTACATTTTTGTAGAGTGTAATCTTTTGGGGGATACCATAGTATAGTATGGGGACTATGTTCTCCTAGCTTAAGGCCATTCATAAAGATGACTTTTAATAAATAAGTTTCAATTATGATTCTCTTGGAGCTGAAATATAGCTCAACCAATAAAATATTCACCTTGCAAGTATAAGGACCTGAGTTCAATTTCCAGAAGTTCTGTAAAAATGTTACCTGTGGTAGCACTATCTTGTAATACCACTTTTGTGAAAGCAGAGACAGAAGGGTCCCTGGGTCTTGCTGACTCCTCAATCTAGCCTAAATGTTCAGGTTCGGGCCAATAAGTGACAGTCTCAGGGAAGGTAGACAGCATTCCTGAAGACTGCAACCAAGCATTTTCTAGCCACCACACACATGTGCCCATGAACCCACATATGTTTACATACACACAAATAAGATACTGGCAGTCAGTAAGCAATTAAGTAAGTCAGTGTGTGTGTGTGTGTGTGTGTGTGTGTGTGTGTGTGTGTGTGTGTGTGTGTACCAGGACAGAGTGTAAATTTTACAAGTAACAACTTATAATGACAAAGTGCTCTAACATTTCAAACACAGTTTACTTGTTCTGTAGTTAAAAGGATAAAGTACAAATTTGATTTTATTTAGTCATTTCAATAAAGGTCTGTGATATAGGCTATGATTCAGGTATGGTGAATATGAGGAATGTAATGGTTCACACATTTCTTTCTCGAATTTCAGTAAATAAAGAGATAAATGAATAACTGAATTGTATGATAGTAACATAAACCACAGGTCTAGTGACATCCCAGCTAAATTAGAAGATAGGGCAGCAATCCAGAAGCATGAAATTATTCAAGATATTAATGTGTCACATGTTGCTTAACAACACTAATACATTCTGAGAACTGTGTCATTAGACAGTGTCTGGTGTGAACCTCATAGGATGTACTTACAGAAACTTAGATGGTATAATCTGCTACACATTTAGGCTTTGTGGTATGACTCATTACTCCTAGAGTGCAAACCTATAAAACATTGTGTTTAACAATGTATAGTGAAGGAAAGTGTAATATATTGACTACTATTTTGCATCTAAACCTATCCAAACATAGACAAGTTAGAGCAAAATTAAGGTGTAAAGACTATATTGTCATCACTATTTCAAACACCAAATAGAAACCACAGAAAGGGAAGTTGTTCTGTATGAGTCAGTGAGTGGTGAGTGACTGTAAAGGACTAGAACATAACTGTGCAATGGGTTTATAAATGCTGCAGATAGGCTATGATAAATTTACAAGTTAAATATTGGGGTTGGGATCAGCATTACTGCTGTTGACATATCTTATCTTGCTGGAAGGTCTTCAATGGCACTTCAACTCAGAGGTGACATCTATGATAACAGTACTGCTTGTTCTGAAATACTTTGTAAAGTAACTTTCAGAGTTTTCTAATAGTTCATTTTCTTTTTATATAAGCATAAGAATTACATCATATAAAACAGTAATAAAAAGAATGCTATACTAAACACATATACCAAGAATATCATCTGTCATTAGTAAGTAATTATAGTACATAATTCTATGTTCTATTCTTTCTTCTGACTGACAGTGTAGCAAGATTACCTACAGAATTGCCACAAGTAATATATTGTAGTACCATGTTAGGATTGCTAAAATATTACTAAGTCACAGGAATTTTTGTAAACATATGGAGAACTTAGAATCGACATAGTCTATGATTGGTGAGAATGTTATTACTCAGACTCCATAATTATGTATCAATTAAAGTATACCACATAGCATAAAAATTTTGTTTAAATATTACTTTGATTAAATACATATTGTACCTATAAGGTGAATATGATGCAAAAGTTAAACTGAAATGATTGTGCTGAGAAGTGAAAAATAGCTAAGCATAGTGTGCATGCCTTTAATCCTAGCACTCAGTAGACAAATGCAGATGAATCTCTTGAGTTCAAGGCCAGCTTGTCTACAGAGTGAGTTCCAAGACAGACAGAACTACATCAGAGAAACCTTGTCTAAAAATTCAAAATGAAAATAGTCTATTCAAACTAATTGATTATTATGTGTAACAATACTTTATGTGGCAAAGTATTATAATTAAGTTATTATTTTAATTATATTCAAAACCAGTTATATAATTACAGTTAATGTCCAAGTTGACCTATTTGACATCTTTTCTTCTTAAACATGTATACATATTTCCTGTTAAAATTACCAGCTAAAAACTACAATTAAACATTGATTTGACAGCTTCCCTTATATAAATTGGAAACATTTCTATTACTGCTATCAAAATAGATGATTTGCTTCATTTTAGTTCTTCCATTTAAATATTCAAGTAAAAAGACAGTGATTTATGTAAAAGCTTTTTGTAAGAGCAGTTCTGAGAAATTCCCAGCAATAGTCACAGAAATGCTAAGGTGAGGGAAGGATCTACAAAAGCCTTTCAGATACACTGAATCAAATGCCAGAAATCCAAAGAAATATCTACTGTCTTTTAGATGGTGGCAAGTTGAGCCTATCCAATCTGGGTGAACTTTGAATATAATTGTGGCTGAATTCTTGAGGAAATATCATTTCTGGGAAGAGATGTTAAAAGAATCCCATATGAATACTACAGAGTATATAAATAAAGGTTGATACCACCCACAGGCATGTGCTCACTGTGGTGCCCAACTTGTGAACCTTCCTGCCTACATCTTAATAAAAAAATTGGGAAATTAACAGATATTGCTGGCACATCACTACAATGGATCTAAATGTCTGTCCATTTTGTCTTCTTAAAGAACAAGCTTGGGGCTGGAGAGATGGCTCAGCAGTTAAGAGCACTGAATGCTCTTCCAGAGGACCTGGGATCAATTCTCAGTACCCACGTGACAACTCATAAATGTCTGTAACTCCAGTACCATAGAAAACACCAATGCACATGAAAAATAAAAGAAAATAAAAATAAAAACAATAAAAAAGAACCAGATCCTAAATTCATTAATTCTTTCTATTGTGGTCTTTGCAACACAAATTTGTAAAAAGAAGAACTAACCAATTTCACACCCAGTAATTTTACTTTTAGCTCAAAAATTTTATTTACATAAAAGGACTAACTCTTACTGGGGGTGAAGCTTTCATTTGTAATGATAACTTCACTTCATCTGCCTTTGGATTTCAATTGAATTTGGTATTATGACTTCTTCATTTTTGTAAGGAAATGCCTAAGTACGAATATGTTAGTATCATGTGTTACAAACAGAAAATGAAAGATCACCATTTAGAAACTTGTGTTAACCTCATGATGTTCACTGGTAAAATAGATAGATTACATGAAACCTGCTGTTTCAAATAATATGGTAAATGTTGAGAAGACTACAATATTTTCAACTCCCTACATACTGCAAAACCTCCAATTTCAGTCATTCTCTGCACTACTAAATCTACTTTCTTATAATATGCCAGGCAGCTTTTCAAAGAAATTATATGAGGAGAATTTTTTTCTTTTCTTTATTTTATTTTACAATACTATTCAGTTCTACATAACAGCCACAGATTCCCTTGTTCTCCCCCTTCCTGCCCTCCTCCCCTTCCCCCCAGCCCACCCCCCATTCCCACCTCCTCCAGATCAAGGCCACCCCGAGGACTGAGATCAACCTGATAGACTCAGTCCAGGCAGGTCCGGTCCCCTCCTCCCAGATTGAGCCAAGCATCCCTGTATAAGTCCCAGGTTTCAAACAGCTATCTCATGCAGCGAGCTCAGGACCTGGTACCACTGCTTAGATGCCTCCCAAACAGATCAAGCCAATCAACTGTCTCACCTATTCAGAGGGCTTGATCCAGTTGGGGCCCCTTAGCCTTTGGTTCATAGTTCATGTGTTTCCATTCGTTTGGCTATTTGTCCCTGTGCTTTATCCAACCTTGGTTTCGACAATTCTCGCTCATATAAACCCTCCTCTTTCTCGCTAATTAGACTCCCGGCGCTCCACCTGGGGCCTAGCCATGGATGTCTGCATCCAGATTCCTCAGTACTTGGATGGGGTTTCTGGCACGACTATTAGGGTGTTTGGCCATCCCATCACCAGAGTAGGTCAGTTCCAGCTGTCTCTCGGCCGTTGCCAGCAGTCTTTTGTGGGGGTATCTTTGTGGATTTCTGTGGACCTCTTTAGCACTTTGTTTCTTCTTTTTCTCATGTAGTCTTCATTTACCATGGTCTCCTATTCCTTGTTCTCCCTCTCTGTACTTGATCCAGGTGGGATCTCCCGCTCTCTTTCCCTCGACCCTCGCAGTTCATTGCTCCCACTCATGTCCAGGCTGTTCATGTAGATCTCACCCATTTCGAGGAGAAATTTTTATATGAATGAGAATTTTACAGCCTCCTGGAAGCTTATCTTTGGAGATCTTATCTTTGTTCTTTATCAAGGCACTACAATTCATCTCGAAAGATCCATTTGTTTTTATGTGTGCCACCATTTTAGCAATACTTATTATATATTATCTGAAATGCTTTTTAGTATATGAGCTGATAGTAATTCTGATTTTACTGTACCTAATATTAATCATATGTATTCCAAGAAAAGTATGAAAACCTGTTCATATGGTCAACATGAATAAGCCCAAGGACATTATACTAAATGAAACACACCAGTAACAGAAAGACAAGAGAATGCCATGCAGCATTCTGTAAGTGTTTATTCAGCAATTTATTTATTTTCTACAACATTCTGGTATCTATTGTTCTCAAATTATATAACATAATCTCTCAGAAACATATTTGAAATTGTATTAACATTCTGTTAAAAATGACTTAACTTTTCATAGAAAGCATGCATATTCTTTTATGAGTCTTCTGATTAGCTCATCTCTCTGGCTTAATTATTATAAATTAATCTATGCAAAACAGCATTTTTAAAAGTACTGTAATAATTTTTACTGCTCAGGGTCACATATAATTATGGCAGTGTTACATAATGATTGTAATGATTAATGATCTCTCTAGTCTATGATATTTAATATTTTGTAATTTCAACTTAGCCCAAATGTACCTGTATAGCCAGAGAAATCAAAAAATATTGATTAGCCAACTCAAGCTAGTAAGGTACAAGATTTTCAAAGATTATTCTCTATATAAGAGAAAAAGTGCAATTTGTTATAGAGAAGAGATTACAAAAATTATCTGTATAAGTAAATGCCCCATTTTCTCATTGGAAATACATCAGTAAGCATCCTGATTTGTTCAAATTTATCCAATACCTTAATGATTGATGCATTTGAGTATTTTTTCTTACCAATGTATTTTTTTGTTTTTGTCCTTTCTAGGACATTACCAACAGATCTTCGTGGAATGCACATGCATAATTGTGAATTACATTCAACTATACCCAAAGAAACAAGATATTCTATGAGGGTTTTTTAGAATTTCTACATAATTAAAGTTAAGCATTGTCTCTAGAAAATAGTAAATTAGTAGAAGAAATGAACTGCTGAGTTGACTGCTAGAAAACTTTGCAATGAATTTCACTAAATATTTTTTAGCCACAACTTATAAATTTATAACATAAATAGCTTTACTCTTTATAGAACTGATTCATTGAATTGTCTGTATTTTATTGAAAAGTTTTTTCACATAATATATTCTGATCACTCTTCCTTCACAATTCCTCCCAGATTTTTCCCACTTCCCCACCCACCCAACTCCTTTCCCCTTCTTTCTCTCTTTTTACCAAAACAACAGGAAAACAAAACAAACCATAATTTTAAAAAGGCACTAGAAACACACACAAAGACACAAACACACACCATAACAAAATCCATAAAAACACACAATCAGAAACCATAATATACAAGCAAAAGACCAGTAAGACAAAAAAAAGGCTTTAAAAAGGCACTATGAAATAAATCTACAAAAATAACATTCAATTCACTTTATGGTGGCCATCTGCTGATTGACATGGAACCTACTATTAACTGTTCTTAGTATACCCAATGATACTCCTTTGAAGAAAAATATTTTTTTCTTTGCAAGCAGGTATCAACTGGGTCAATGTCTTTGTTAGGGATGGGAGCTTGGACTCCATCTGGCTAGTACCTATGTAGGCCCTGTGCATGCTGCCAAAGTCTCTGTGAGTTCGTGTGTGCATCATTGAATTTTCATTTGCAGTTGCTCTCATTTTATTTCAAGAAAAGACACATCTCTCCTGACATATTTTACATAAACTAAGAATAATTTCTAAAATATCAACTATGAATGCATACTGAAAATTAATGTTGTACATATTTTTGAGAAATAATATATCTATGGAAAATATGCAATTCAATGTAAATTTTAAATAGTGTCACTTTTAGTCCAGTCTCTGTATAGTTGTACTGTGTATTTGCTATCTAATTATCATTGAGAATATTCATCATTACTAACTTGATATATTTGTAGTAAACTAAAAATAGTAATATTGCCTGTTTCAGAATTTTTGGCAGAGTTTGTAGCAGTTCAAAAAAAATACTAAATAAAAATTCTATATAATATTCTATTTATTTCCAGGAGTATATGGAATTAAATCTTCAGCAATCAATCAAAGGAAATGATAAATCTAAATAAGTCAAGCACAAAACATCAAGGAAATCTGGGGTACTATAAAAAGACCAAACCTATAAATAATATGTATACATGGAGGAGAAAAAAAAATGGAAATCCACAGAAACTATTTTCTTTTTTAAAATTTTATTTTATTAAGAGATTTTCTATTCATTTTACATATCAACCTCAGATTCCCCTGTCCTCCCTCTTCCCATCCCCCCAGTCTTCCCCCCAACCCAACCCCCATTCCCACCTCCTCCAAGGCAAGGTCTCCCATGGGGAGTTAGCAAAGCTTGGTAAATTCAGTTGAGGCAGGTCCACGCCCCTCATCCCTGCACCAAGACTGTACAAAGTGTCTCACCATAGGAACTAGGCTCCAAAGAGCTGGCTCATGCACCAAGGACAGGTCTTGGTCCCCACTGCCTGGGGGCCCCCTAACAGTTCAAGCTAAACAACTATCTTACTTATCCAAAGGGCCTAGTCCAGTACCATGGGGGCTCCTCAGCTATTGGTCCACAGTTCATGTGTTTCCACTAGTGCTGGGGATCTTTGGCTAGTTGTCTCTACTTTTTCCAATCATGGTCTCGATATCTCTTGCTCATAGAATCCCTCCTCTCTCATCGATTGGACTCCTGGGTCTCTGCCCAGGACCCGGCTGTGGATCTCTGCATCTGCTTCCATCAGTCACTGGATGAGAGTTCTATCATGACAGGATATTCAGCCATCCAATCAGATGTACAAACAGAGTAGGTCAGCTAAGGCACCCTCTCGACGACTGCCAGTAGTCTATGTGGATTCCTGGGGACCTCTCTAGCACTCTGCTTCTCCCTATTCCCATGGGGTCTTCATTTATCATGGTATCTCTTTCCTTGTTCTCCCACTCTGTTTCTAATCCAGCTTGAACTCCTCGCTCCCCTCAGTTCTCTTTCCCAAACCCCTTCCCTCCATTATCCCCCTCACCCCCAGTTTGCTCCTGTAGATCTCACTCATTTCTCCACTGCTGGGCGATCCCTGTGTCTTTCCTAGGGTCCTCCTTACTAGCTAGCCTCCCTGGAGCTGTGGGTTGAAGTCTGGTCATCCTTTGCTTTATATCTAGTATGCACTTATGAGTGAGTACATACCATGTTTGTCTTTCTGAGTCTGTGTTACCTCACTCAGTATTTTCTAGTTCCATCCATTTGCCTGCAAACCTCATGATGTCATTGTTTTTCTCTGCTGAGTAGTACTCCATTGTGTATTGTAGCTAGAGTTTTCCTGGTCCTGCCTGGCCCACAGTCAGGAGAAATCTCTCTCAACCGCCAGTCACGCAGCCACTCAAACCCAACCAAGTAAACACTCAGGGACTTATATTACTTATAAACTGTATGGCTATGCCAGGCTTCTTGCTATTTGGTTCTTATATCTTAAATTAACCCATTTCTATTAATCTATAATTTGCCACATGGCTCATGGCTTACCAGGATCTTAACATCTGCTTCTCATCATGGCAGCTGTCAGCGTCTCTCTGCCTCAGCCTTCCACTTCCCAGAATTCTCATCTCTCCTTGTCCCAACTATACTTCCTGCCTGGCTACAGGTCAATCAGTGTTTTATTTATTAACAACTCAGAGCAACACATTTAACATACAGAACATTCCCCCAGTACGCTTCTCACAGCAGAGTATATGTGCCACATTTTCTTTATCCATTCTTCAGTTGAGGGGCAGCTAGGTTGTTTTCAGGTTCTGGCTATTGCAAATAATGCTGCTATGAACATAGTTGAGCATGTGTCCTTGTGGTATGATTGAGCATTCCTTGAATATATGCCTAAGAGTGGTATAGCTGGGTCTTAAGGGAGATTGATTCTCAATTTTCTGAGAAACCACCATACTGATTTCCAAAGTGGCTGCACAAGTTTGCATTCCCATCAACAGTAGAGGAGTGTTCCCCTTGTTCCACATCCTCTCCAGCATAAGCTGTCTTCAGTGTTTTTGATCTTAGCCATTCTGACAGGTGTAAAGTGGTATCTCAGAGTCATTTTGATTTGCATTTTCCTGATGACTAAGGGTGTTGAACAATTTCTTAAATGTCTTTCAGCCATTTGAGATTCTTCTGTTGAGAATTCTCTGTTTAGCTCTGTAGCCCATTTTTTAATTGGACTGTTAGGTATTTTGATGTCTAGTTTCTTGAGTTCTTTATATATTCTGGAGATCAGCCCTCTGTCAGATGTGGGGTTGCTGAAGATCTTTTCCCATTCTGTAGGCTATTATTTTGTCTTATTGACTGTGTCCTTTGTTCTACAAAAGCTTCTCAGTTTCAAGAGGTCCCATTTATTAATTGTTTCTCTCAGTGTCTGTGCTACTGGCGTTATATTTAGGAAGTGATCTCCAGTGCCAATGCGTTCAAGACTACAAATTAGAAAGGAAGAAGTCAGACTTTCACTATTTGCAGATGATATGATAGTATACCTAAGTGATCCCCCCCAATTTTTTATTTATTTATTTTATTTTATAATTTAATTTAATTTTACATATCAGGCACAGATTCCCTTGTTCTCCACCCCCCCTTCCACCGCCCTACCTGCCTTCCCCCCAGCCAACCCCCTATTCCCATCTCCTTCGGGGCAAAGACTACCCTGAGGATTGAGTTCAACTTGGTAGATTCAGTCCAGAAAGGTCCAGTCCCCTCCTCCCAGGCTGAGCCAAGTATCCCTATATAAACCCCAGGTTTCAAACAGACAACTCATGCACTAGGTTCAGGACCCAGTCCCACTGCCTGGATATCTCCCAAACAGATGAAGCTAATCAACTGTCTCACTTATCCAGAGGGCCTGATCCAGTTGGGGGCTCCTCAGCTATTGGTTCATAGTTCATGCATTTCCATTCATTTGCCTATTTGCCCCTGTGCTTTATCCAACCTCGGTCTCAACAATTCTCGCTCATACAACCCCCCCTCTTTCTCGCCAATTGGACTCCTGGAGTTTCACCTGGGGCCTGGCCGTGGATCTCTGCATCTGGTTCCCTCAGTCATTGGAAAGGGTTTCTAGCACGACAATTAGAGTTTTTGGCCATCCTATCATCTGAGTAGGTCAGTTCAGGCTTTCTCTCGATCATTGTCAGTAGTCTATTGTGGGGGTACCTTTGTGGATTTCTGTGGGCCTCTCTAGCACTTTGCTTCTTCCTATTGTCATGTGGTCTTCATTTATCATGGTCTTTTATTCCTTGTTCTCCCTCTATGTTCTTGATCCAACTGGGATCTCCTGCTCCCCGAAGCTCTTTCCCTTGACCTTTGCCCTTCATTACCCCCACTCACATCTAGATTGTTCTTGTAGATCTCATCCATTTTTCTGTCATTGGGCAATCCCTGTGTCTTTCTTGGGGTTCTGTTTTCTAGGTAGCCTCCCTAGGGTTGCGAGTAGCAGTCTAGTCATCTTTGTTTTACTTCGAGTATCCTCCTATGAGTTAGTACATACCATGTTTGTGTTTCAGAGTTTGGGTTACCTCACTCAGGATTATTTTTTCTACATCCATTCATTTGCCTGCAAACCTCATGATGTCATTTTTTCTCTGCTGAGTAGTATTCCATTGTGTATATGTACCACATTTTACTTATCCATTCTTCAATTGAATGGCATCTAGGTTGTTTCCAGGTTCTGGCTATTACAAACAATGCTGATATGAACATAGCTGAGCAAGTGCCCTTGTGGTATGATTGAGCATTCCTTGGATATATGCCCAAGAGTGCTATAGCTGGATCTTGGGGAAGATTGATTCCAAATTTTCTAAGAAAGCACCATATTGAGTTCCAAAGTGGTTGTACAAGCTTGCATTCCCACCCAGGGCCCAACTGCTGATCCTGTGAAACCCAACAACTTGGAGGTGTTGGTGAGACTACCCTGCTCAGCTGAAACCCATCTGGGAGAGGATTCAGATGCCTACAGTTTGAAGTCTGAAGAAACAAGATCAGCTGAGGAGTTGACAAATGAACAAAATGTGACCTGGGAACACAGAAGAAGGTGCTACCCAGTCACCAAACCAGATCACCTGAATCATAAGTATATAATTCACCGACTGAAATCAGCTGTCCCTAAAGAAACAGCCCAATAGCACCAATTTAACCAAGAATCCCTACTAAACCAAGACTAAAAATTAAAACAAGAGAGGCACTCTCAGACCCAGACACCACCTGCACCATACAGAGGAAAAGATGAGTAGACACCAGTGCAATAATACAGGCAACAACATAAAGACCTATATGGCAACATCAGAACCTAGTGATTCTACACCTGCAAGACCTAAACATACCATGACAGAAGAAACAGAAGAGATCAACCCTAAAAATGACTTTAAGAAGATGATAGAGGCCCTTAAAAAGAAATAAAACATTCCCTCAATGAGGAAATAAAAACTTTCCTTAAAGAGGAAATGAAAAACTCTTAAAGAGGAAATAAAAACTTCCCTTAAAGAGGAAATGAAAAACTCCATTAAAGAGGAAATAAAAAACTCCCTTAAAGAAATGGAAGAAAAAATGAACAAAAAATGGGAAGAAATCAAATCAAGCCAAGAAAAAGCATTTAAACAGATGAAAGAAACATTCCAAGATCTGAAAAATGAATTTGAGACAATAAAGAAAACACATGCTGAGGGAATGCTGGAAATAGAAATCCTGACAAAACGAACAGGAACTACAAAAACAAGCATAACCAATCGATTGCAAGAGATGGAACAGAGAATCTCTGACACTGAAGACACGATAGAGAAAATAGATTCGTCAGTCAAAAAAAACACTAAAGACAAAAAAGTTGTAACACAAAACGTCCAGGAAATTTGGGACACCATGAAAAGACCAAAACTAAGAATAATAGGGATAGAAGAAGGAGAAGAATACCAACTCAAAGGCACAGAAAATATATTCAACAAAATCATAGAAGAAAACTTTCCTAACCTAAAGAAAGAAATACATATGAAGAACACCGAATAGGCTGGATCCAAAAAAAAGTCCCCACGCCACATAATAATCAAAACACTAAACACACAGAACAAAGAAAAAATATTAAGAGCCGCAAAGGAAAAAGACCAAGTAACATATAAAGGTAAACCCATCAGAATAACACCAGAATACTCAATAGAGACTATGAAAGCTAGAAGATCATGGACAAATCTCATGCAGACACTAAGAGACCACGGATGCCAACCCAGACTATTATACCCAGCAAAACTCTTAATCACCATAGGCAGAGTAAACAAAATATTCCAGGATAAAACCAGATTTAATCAATACCTGTCTACAAACCCAGCCCTACAGAAAGCACTAGAAGGGAAAATTCAACCCAAAGAAGCTAAACACATCCATGAAAAATCAAGCAATAGATAATCCCACACCAACATACACCACAGAAGAAACAAGCTGGTGTAGCTATCCTAATATCTAGAGAAAAAGGATGTTTCAAAAGAGAAGAAGTTTTGTGGCAATGCCTCAGTGGTCCAGGTAACTACCAGAACTCGGAAAAGTTGGTTGAACTTGGGATTGACTGGGAGGCCAAAGATTTAAAAAGCAGAAGATTCTCTCAAGACACAAGTTGTGTGATTATAGTGTGTTTTTTGTGTGTGAATGAGAATTTGTAAATGTTGAATTCTAGGCTTCGACAATCATTGTCAGTGCAGATTAAGCTGCAAGTATTTATGCTTTAAAACTTAAATTATAAAGCTACTTACGTCTTTCTAACAACTAGCTTTAATGTTTATGAGCATATTTTACCTACATTACCTTTTCAGGATGTTGAGAAAGATGCATCACAAGCACAGGCTGGAGGCTGGGGGCTAGATGGTTTTGAGGAAGAGGTCTTGGTGGACTCTTTCATAGAGCAAAGGGAAGCAATGCCTTCTGGGAAATGAGCTAAGTTTTAATCTAGTCTTTAAGATTAGAAGTCAAAAACAAAAATATTAAGGAAAGGAAAACCTAATTGATCTTTGAAGTATTGTTATATGGAATTGAGTGGGACTTTTGAGGCCTTTCTTCCAGAAAACAAGGACTTGGTTGTCAGGCCTATATTAGGCCTAAACCTTGGTGCCATGTAGTTGTACTTAAATCATTTCAATGGAAAGTGTCTTAGTGATTGGAACTTCTAGTGCAGTTTGGAGTTCTTCCATTTGAAAAATGTGATATTTGCATGGGATTGTTTGAATCTTGTTTTCTAGTCCCTCCCCATCACCACCCTCATAGTCTGAAGGTAGATTTTTCTCTTGATAAAGGAACAAAAAAGGTGAACATCTTATTTGTAAATTGGTATCTAGTAACTAGTGGTAAACTTGAAATGGTAGAATTCTTTAAAGCCTAATTCTAGATAGCCTCAAGAAAATGTATCTTAATTACTTTTGAACCTGTATTCACCTTGTTTTTTTCAAATATCTTAAGTTATATTTTCTTTTTCAGAGCTTCTTCTTATTTGGGGCTACTTTTTTTTTTTTAATTGAGGCGTAATTCATAAAAGGGTATATTGTTTTGATGAGACTTTTTACAACTGTGGCTGGATGTCTTTCTTTAGTCTTCCAAGAAGGGCCATTTTACTTTTTTAGAGTTACTTTTAAAAGTCATGAGGTCAACAACTTGGACTACTATGCATGTAAGTGCTAATGCAAATTAAAGCCCAAGTTGACCTCCAGCAGCAGCAGTTCATTCTATGTTGACAGTGAGAGAACACTTTGCCTGTTAGGATACTGTTACTCGTGGACTGAAATGCTGAAGAAACCCCTCCCCCTATTTTGTTTTTTTTTCAAAAATCAAGGTATATTCTAGGGTTTCCTGGTTGACCTCAACAGATAAACTGAGATGATAGTCTTAGTTCAGAAATGATCTGAATGTAGATTTATAGTCTACGTGTACAGCTGGCTAAGTGAGATCGCTTTCACAGTTCTGCATGTATCCCATCGGCTCCCCATTAGTCACTGAACTCTTAAAACTGGTATTGTAACATTATCACAATGTTTTGCACCAATTTTATAAACTTTACAGTGCAATATGTGTTCCTTTTCCGAGGCAAACCAAAGATATATTTCTCAAGGTTCTGCTGCTATCAGCAGCATTGATGGAGGATTTTTTTATACATTTGTAATAGATAGAAATAAACCAGAAAAAAAGAAGAAAAAAAAAGTGGTGGAGGAAAAGGTGAACACTGCAAGAATACTCAAAAGGGCTGAGAGTTGCAAACGCCAAGAATGGCTTTGCATAGTAAATGGAATAGAACAGCTCTGAACTATAGCTTACTTTTCCTGGTTTGGTCTGACAGAATAATTGAATGCTTTTGTACAAAAATCAGAGCCTTAAAAACAAGGATTTGGTGAGAATGTAAAATGGTGTGCCACTTAGGCAAAACAGTTTGGTGGTTGGTCAAAATGCAAAACATTGTTACTCTGTTACTCAACAATTCTACCCTTAGGAATATATCCTCAAACTACTGAAAATGTGCACCTATGAAACATGTACACGAAGGTTTACAGCAGTGTGTTGCTAATAGTAAAAAAGTTAAAACAACTCAAAAAAAAAAAAAAAAAAAAAAAAAAAAAAAAAAAAAAAAACCTCTGGAAGCATCATGATCCCTGACCTCAAGCTCCATTATAGAGCTACAGTAATAAAAACAGCTTGATACTGGCATAAAAACTGACATGTGGACCAATGGAATTTAATTGAAATCCCTGACATTAATCCACATACCTATGAACATATAATTTTCGACAAAGAAGCCAAAACTGTACAATGGAAAAAAGAAAGCATCTTCAAAAAATGGTGCTGGCATAACTGGATGTCAACATGTAGAAGGCTGCAAATAGATCCATATCTGTCACCATGTACAAAACTCAAGTCCAGGTGGATCAAAGACCTCAACATAAATCCAGTTACACTGTACTTGACTGAAGAGAAAATAGGAAGTAGTCTTGAACACAGAAACTATTTTCAATCATATCATAGAAAAAAATTCCCCAATATAAACAGGGTGGCAATATTTCCAGCAATTCTTTTATTATTCAGGATTGTTTTAACTATTTTAAGATTTTTGTGTTATTATATGAAGTTGGAGATTGGTTTTTCAATTTCTGTGAAGAATATATTCCCTCTACCCTGTTTTCAAGACAAGAAATTCTGTGTTCCATGTTTTTATTTTAATTTGTTCCTGAGGCTTACTTCTGCAATTTCTGTTTAACATCTAAGATTTTCATTTCCAATTTTATTTCAATTTGGATTTTCTCTTAATGACTCTGTTTGTTGTTGTTAATTCTATTTTCATGTCTTTAATTGTCATTATTTCATTCTATTTTCATGTCTTTAATTGTCATTATTTCATTCAAATATTTGCTTATATATTCACAATCTTTATTAAGGCACTTATTCATAACATTTTTAATTCTTTAAGTGAAGTCCCTGGTTTGTGCTTTAGTTTAGTCACTTTAAAAGTGTTAGAAGGTCTTATTCCATGTTTGCTGACTTCCGGTGAAGACATACTTCCCTGGATGTTCATATTCATTCCCCCCCACCTTGGGATCTAGTCTTCTGTAGTTTTGGAGTTTGACTATTTCTTGGCATAGATATCTATCTGGTCTTGTCTTTGTTGGGTGGATGTTCTGTTCTTTGGTTGCTGTTGCCTACTCTGGATCCTAGACAAATGTGGTGACTGTGGGGTGCCTGGAAAAGTCTGTTTCTATGAGTTGGAGGATGTCAAAAAAGAATGGGGATGGCCAAGAATAAAAGGCTGAAAGGGGCAGCAGGAAAGAAATAGGGGAAAGTCTCCTTGGTCGACATGAAGAGGCAGAGTCTCCAGGGGATGATGGTGGACTGCTAAGTGGAGCATTCATTCACTTTTATGTAAATATATATTGACTGCTCCAGACTAGCTATGATAATCTCAAAAGTATTCAAGTATATTACTATTGTTTTTAATACTTGGTGACACTTCAGATTAGCTACAGTTTCTGCATGGAAACTGGATGGATTTGGTATTTGTTCTCTTCGTACTTGTTGATAACCCTGGATAAGCCTCATGTTTCAAGCTTCTATACTATATCCTGAAATTGAATTCCTTAGCCTTTGTTTTCATAAGTATTGACCCTAAATTAGACCCTTTTTGACACACATGATCCCATAAAATTTGTCTGCATATAAAAATTTGAGAAGTTCATTTATTTAGAAGAATAAATTCTCTCCATTTAAATGAACTTCTCAAATTCAAGAAAAGGGTTAAAATAGTCCTGATATATGTGGTTTCAAATTGTCCTCATTGTATCCTTACTGTCATTCTTATTCTTTTTTGAACATTCACTTTATTGTTATACTTTGATAACTTCATACATGAATAAGTAAGTTATTTACATCATTGCCACCCCATAGTCTTCACATTACTATTTTTCCTATGTCCCCCACCTCCTCAACTTCTTTGCCACACACACATATGAATACACATGTATTTATATAAACATCCTGCTGAGTCCTTTTACTTTTGCTCATATGTGTGTGTTTAGAGATGACATTTCAGACTGAATAACCTATCAAGAGACTCTTTCACGAAGAAGACTGATTCTTTATCTTAGCAGTCATTAATTGTGTATAGCTATTCTTCTAGGGAGTAGGACCTTGTGTGATTTTCTCCATCCACTTTTGGTCATTGTACAGGTCTTGGTTTGCTAATATTTGATGAGTGGAACTCCCTGACATGTATTGAAGATGCTATCTTGTAGCAGGCAACCCAGTCCTCTGTCTCTTGTAATCTTTCAACTTCCTCTTCTGTGATGTTCCCTGAGCCTTTGGTGTAGATGCTGTGCTGTGGGTTCAGTTGTTATCCACATTTTGAACAATTATAGATTTCTATGATGGTCTCTGTCTGCTACAATAAAAAGGCTTCTTTGATTAAAGAGGTAGCAAAAATGGCTAATAAATACCTTTAAAAGTGTTCAACATCATCAGTTAGGGAAACAAAATTAAAACTACTGTTTTGTCACAATCAGAATGACTAAGACCAAGAAAACAACTGACAACAAATGCTGGTTGAAGATGTGAAAAATTTCATTCCCTCTTGGTTGGACTGCAAACTGGTACAGCCACAATGGAAACTGGTGTGGATAATTTTCAATAGGCTGAAAGTAGATCTACCATTTGACCCAGTTCTACCTTTTCTTGGAGGATGTCCAAATGATTCAACATCCTACTGCACAGATACTTGCTCAGTCATATTCTGTGGTGGTAATCTAATTGTACTGAAATGTGATTTTGATTGTATGTTAATAAATAAAGTTGTCCGGGGGTCAGAGCTATTAGAGCCATAGCAAGAGTGTGGCGGTGGTGGCACACTCCTTTAATCCCATAGATCTCTATGTGTTCAGGGATACAGACAGCATTGGAGACATATACCTTTAAGACCTAGGGGGCTGTACATTCAGACAGTGACAAGGCAGTCACGTGTTTGGGTTTACAACCAATGAGAAGGCAGAACAAAATACTATAAATAGATGAACAGACAGGAAATAGGTCTCTTTCGAGAAGCTGGGACAGCAGGAGGAAGGGTGAGATTTTAGCTCTGAGCTCTGACCTCTCGGCTTTCTCCTTTACATTGTTTCTGTGTTTCTTATTTAATAAGACGGTTGATTACATCTATATCTGGCGCCCAACGTGACAAGAATCCATTAAAAACCGCTTGGCTTGGCAGCAGGTCCGCTTTCCCGCAAGGGCGGCAGACCGGGCGGCCGGCGTCCTAGTCCGAGCGGCGGCCCCCTAGTCCTTGGCCTCAGGCCGGACTAACTGAGCTGCTTGCTTAAAGCCTGCTAGCTTAAAGCCGGTGCTACAAACAACTTAGACCTGCCCTGCCGAACAGGGCCCTGCCTGTAAAGCCAACGCACGTGGTCGGAGCTTAAGGAAGCCAGACCCAAGCCTTGACTTGGCACAAGAGGAAAAACGTGGCTGGATTTAAGCTTTAGCCAACTACACTTTCTTGTGCGTTCTCTCTCTCTCTTTCCTCTCTCTCTCTCTCTCTCTCTCTCTCTCTCTCTCTCTCTCTCTCCTTCTCTCTCTCTGGATTTACACCTGGGACACTAGGTGGCTGTTTTGAAAATCCCCTTGGATTTCTACTGTTCTACGCAGATTTGGTAAGTCATAATATATCAGATATTTTAAAGGAAACTATCTAAAAGAGAATTTTTTTCCACGTTAAAAAAAAATGGGTTTTATGTGTACATTGGAAGAAAATTGGTTTTTGTTCGAAATTTTAGGCAGTCTGACAATGGAACAACTATATAATATTAGTATTGGTGGAATTATGCACCTTATCACTATGCTAATCCACATTTTAATATTTAAAAAGATAGTCAATTTAAGTGCCAGGATAACAGCTTTAGAAGAACTTGTTAAACCTGTAAAAATTCAGACAGAAGAAATTAACAGTGAAGTTGTTTCAAGTCGGGATCATAAGGTTGCAGAAAGAAAGCCTGTTTTCACACAGTCACCCTTAATTTATCCTGTAACTGTACAGCAGATGCCTGATCAAATGGCTACACAAAATATTTGGGCTCCAATTGAAATGTTGGATTTAAAAAGGTTTAAGGAGGCAATAGTATCTTATGGCATGCATTCCCCATATGTAAAGCAAATGTTAAACTCTTGGTCAACATATAATAGGATAGCACCACAGGACTGGCGGGACCTTGCACAAGGTGTTCTGGAACCCAGCCAGAGACTTCAATTTCTGACTTGGTTTAAGGAGGAGGCTAAAAACATAGAAAAACAATGGAGGGATAAAGGAATACAAGTTTGCCAGGATCAGCTTATTGGAGAAGGCCAATATGCTTCAGTACAAACACAATGTTTATATGATGTCCAAACCCTAATTTTATGTCGAACGGCAGCCTTGAATGCATGGGACAGAGTTGAGGAACCAGGAAAAAAATCTGAGTCATTTACAAAGGTGATGCAAGGCCCAAAAGAGTCTTTTACAGATTTTTTACAAAGACTGGCTTCAGCAGTAAAGAGAATGGTCTCGGATTCAGAAGCTGGTAAGGCAATAATTGAATCTTTGGCCTTTGAGAATGCAAATGCAGCATGCAAAAGAGTAATCAGGCCATTAAGGGCAAGATCTGCACCTATGGAAGATTGGATTAGAGAAACAATTAATGTTGAAGCTGATGAGCATGATGATACATGGGTAGGAGAAGTAATTTCAAAAGGTTTGAGGAATGTTAGATGTTTTGGATGTGGAAAGCAAGGACATTTGAAAAGGAACTGTAGACAGGTCATTCCCAGAAACAATGTTTCTTCAAGGAACAATGGCAACAGAATGCCCCTTCCTTCTGGAGTATGCAGAAGGTGTGGTAAGGGAAAACACTGGACCAATGAATGTAGATCAACAAAGGACAGACAGGGTAATCCTTTGCCTCAGTCTTCGGGAAACTCCCAGAGGGGCTTCAGGCAGGCCCCCAGTGCAAATCCAGTTCAAACCTTTCCTGCAGCCATAGAGGAAATCCCTGCTCTGGAGAGCAATTAAATAACCAAATGCCTATTGGAATAAATCATGCTGGTCAGGATGATGAAACAGAGAGAATAGAAAATTCAGGAGAAAACATAAAGAAAATTTTTTGGCAAACTTCTATTAATGAACAAAGACCAAAATTAATGATAAAAATAAATGGTGTTTTGTTGTCTGGTCTGGTAGACACAGGTGCGGACGTTACCATAATTGCACCAGAATTTTGGCATCCAACTTGGCCTCTTCAGGAGGTAAACGTTCAACTGTTAGGAATTGGGACATTATCTCAGGTGAAACAGAGTGCAAGATGGCTCGAATGTATAGGTCCAGAAGGACAGAGAGGAAAATTAAAACCATATGTGGCTAACATAACTATGAACCTGTGGGGTCGAGACTTGTTGCAACAATGGAATACTCAGATTAACATCCCTCCAATCTCAGAAACAAATCATAAACTAACACATGTTACTGAGAGAAATATTAGAAGATATTGTTCTAATGAGTGGTCACCAGCCATCCATATTATACAAGAACAGGGCACAATAACTGATGATCTTCCAAAGACACCAACAGCTCTACCTTTAAAATGGTTAACAGACAAGCCTGTATGGGTCCAACAATGGCCTTTAACAACAGAGAAACTCCAGGCTTTAGAAGAGCTGGTAGAAGAACAGTTAAATGCTCAGCATATTGAAGAATCAACCAGCCCTTGGAATTCTCCTGTATTTGTTGTTAAAAAGAAATCTGGTAAATGGAGAATGGTAACAGACCTTAGAGCAATTAACAAAGTAATTCAGCCAATGGGCTCTCTACAATCTGGGATGCCTTTGCCTACTCTGTTACCAAAAGGATGGCCTCTCATAGTTATTGATTTAAAAGACTGTTTCTTTTCAATACCCTTACAAGAAAAAGACAAAGAAAGATTTGCTTTTACAGTGCCTACTTATAATAATTCTCAACCGGTTAAAAGATTTCAATGGAGGGTCCTCCCACAGGGAATGTTGAATAGCCCAACTCTGTGCCAATACTTTGTACAACAGCCATTGGAAGTGATACGTAAAAAATTTCCTAAATCTATAATTTATCATTATATGGATGATATTTTACTAGCTGACTCAAATGCAGATACTTTAGAAATAATGTTTGAAGAAGTAAAGAAAATTTTGCCTTGCTGGGGATTACAAATTGCTCCTACGAACTATTGTTGGGGTAAAAAATGATGAGCTGACTAATTTGTTCAAAACCTTAGAAGGTGACAAGGACTTAAATAGTCCAAGAGAATTATCACCTGAAGCTGAGAAAGAATTGGCCTTGGTAGAAAAGAAAGTGCATGAAGGACACGTGGATCGTATTGATCCAAAGCTGGATTGCATTTTGGTTATTTTTACCTTCTAGGCGTTCTCCTACTGGAATATTAATGCAGAGGGAAGATATTATATTGGAATGGATATTTTTACCAAATAAACCAAATAAAAAATTAAAAACTTATGTGGAAAAAATCTGTGACTTGATTTACAAAGGAAAATTGAGACTTCGTCAATTAGCAGGCATAGACCCAGCAGAAATTGTCGTACCATTAACTAAGGAGGACATTGAAAAATTATGGACAGAAAGTGAACCTTGGCAAAGAGCTTGCAGTAATGTTTTGGGAGAAATTAACAGCAAATATCCCAAAAGCAATAAAGTTGATCTTATAAAGAGAGCTGATTGGATCTTGCCTCGAATTGTACGGCAAAAACCCATATCTGGAGTTTGTACATTTTATACAGATGCCAACAAAGAAGGAAAGGCAGGTTACAAATCAGAAAATTTAAGTAAAGTGGTTCAAAGTCCGTATAATTCAGTTCAAAAATCAGAATTGTATGCTATTCTGTTGGTATTAATGGATTTTTCAGAACCTCTCAACATAGTAACTGACTCTCAGTATGCTGAAAGAGTGGTGTTACATATTGAGACTGCAGAATTTATCCCTGATGCTTCAGAATTAACTTCACTATTTATTCAATTACAAGATACAATCAGGAAAAGGAATCATCCTTTATATATAACTCACATTCGATCCCATACTGGTCTGCCAGGCCCTCTAGCACAAGGCAATGATGAGATTGATAAATTATTGATAGGAAATGTGCTGGAGGCCTCAGAATTTCATAAAAAACATCATGTCAATAGTAAAGGTTTAAAAAAGGATTTTTCCATAACCTGGCAACAAGCCAAAGAAATAGTAAAGAAATGTCCTACTTGTTCCTTCTACAATCAAACGCCATTACCAGCAGGATGTAACCCAAAGGGTACTCAGAGAAATGAAATCTGGCAGATGGACGTGTTTCACTTTGCAGAATTTTGAAAACTGAAATATGTACACCATACCATCGATACTTATTCAGGATTTCAATGGACAACTGCTTTGAGTTATGAAAAAGCTGATTCTGTAATCACTCATTTGCTAGAAGTTATGACCATCATTGGGTATACCTGCACAAATCAAAACTGACAATGCTCCATCATATGTCTCTGTTAAAATGAAACAGTTTTTTGCTTATTACAATATAAAGCATATTACAGGCATACCACATAATCCTACAGGTCAAGCAGTTATAGAAAGATCAAACAGAACTCTAAAGTATATGCTAAATAAACAGAAATGGGTAACAAAAACCCCCAGAAATAGACTGCATAATGCTCTTCTAACTCTGAATTTTCTGAATGCCAATGAGAAAGGAACAACAGCTGCAGAGAGACATTGGATAATAGAAAAAACTACAGAATTAAATCAGCCTATATACTTTAAGGATGTGCTGACCTCAGAATGGAAACCAGGGTATGTATTACATTGGGGACGAGGTTTTGCTTTTGTTTCTACAGGAGAAGATAAGCTGTGGGTACCATCAAAATTGATAAAGGTTCGATTTGAACAAGAGTGACCTCTTAATTAGAGGAGGTGATAGTTCATCAACCAGCATGAACATCCAATTTAAACTAACTTGTATCAATAACACATGCCTTTTCATTTAATCAGATAATAACTTGTCAAAAGGAAACATCCCCAAAATTAGTCTTGGGGAAAGGTTTTTGTTTTTGTCTTTTAGGAGAATGAAGGTTAAGGAATTTGAAGAACACTGGACAAATGAGACAACTGAAGAAAAGGGACAAATCATCTATCCCAAGAAACAGAATTAAACGGTGTATGGGTATATATTATGTAAAAAATTTTATGTCTTCCTAAATGTTTGTTTCTGCTTTTCTCTAAAGATTTAACACTATTGGTCTTCTAATAGTCCCAGTTCAATTAAAATTTAAAGCTGACTTTGGAGTTGGAGAATGGCTCTCTCCTTCTTTAAACTCAAGCATGTTGTTAAAAGGAAAATGCAAACTCCCTGTATCATGCCAGAATAAAAGAGCCATCTTCTGCTATGGTACAGGACAAAGGCAAAATTAATTAAGGGACTATTCTATTACTAATCTCAACTCTTTTGATTCCATTCTGATTCTTTAAACTTTTCTCAAAGTATAAATTTTATATCAAAATTTACAAGACTAATATATATATATATACATTTTAAACTTTGTTAAGATATGAATGGCCATATAGAGTACTAACTAATTCTAGAAAAAAGGCTAGCTGCATATATATGTTTTTGTGTTCGAGTCTCTTATCAGTTTTCTGCAGGAAATCACGGCCAGGCCTAACATCAACTGAAGTCTCCAGAAAGAAGATGGGGCCCCACAACAACAACAATTCCACGTGGACAATAATAATATCATTAAGCTGACAAACATCATCCACAGATCAGCTTTGAACTACAAGGTGCTCAGAGCAATTTTGAGATGACTAGCTGAGATGATCCAGTCTCAAAGACTATTTGAATAAGGACTTGAGATAAACCCTGAACTTTGGCATTATACACAGACTAGATAATGAAGGATATAGTTACCTTTCCTAGAATTTGACAATTAACATAAAATTTTTCTTTCAGGATAAAGAAAACTTCACCCATACCCAGCAGGAAGCAATTTTAAGAATACGACGCCCACATTCCCAAAGAGGTGGTGTGGGGCGGTGGTTTTTTTGGTCTTTTTAATGGGTTTTGGGTCTGGGATAATTTTCAGTATTTAGGGGGGTTGGTTACAAGTTATTGTCAAGGGTTAGGAAAAAGGCTAAGCAAAGGAGATTAGATTTAAGGTTCTTGTTTTAAAAAAAAGAAGAAAGAAAGAAAAGAAAAAGACAATTACTAATTTTAAATACTTTACATTGGATTGAATTGTTTTATATTGTATACAAATTTGAAACTGATATTGTTAGAAAATGCTATATGTATATTTCTAATTGTATTTATACCATTCATTTAACAATGTAATATAAATTTCTGATCCTTGAATGTTATTATTACCAACTACTAGGATATAAAGAAATGAAAGTTAGTAGTTAGACATTACAATAGAACTTGAAGTCATATTAGATATGTTTTAAAAATTGAGCAGAGATGTTTTAGACAGGTCATCTTCAAACCCTTCAGAGATCTACAGAATATGGCATTTAAAATGTTTTAATAACTTAGAAAATTTTTCTTTTTTGAGACATGTTGGCTCCTGGCAGTACCAATCTACTTCAGAGAAAATATGGGCATTGAAGAAACTGCATATGGAGTCAACTTTCATTCTGGCAAAAGTTAGCCACTGGACAACAAAGTATCCTCGAATCAACAGGACAAAATGGACAGACAACACAAAACAAGGGACTACTGATTCTTGCCAAAACAAGTGTGGTTATGGCTTTATCAAAAGGCATCTTCTGAGGCCAGGACAATATGGCCCCATCCCTGAAGTGGTCTTCGCATCTGGAAAAGGTACAGTGCCCTTTTCTTCGAAGGCAGCTTAACTGGCAGAGGGCCGATGGCTTCTGTTGTGCAATGGAACAGCAGCTGAAAGCTCATGCCTCTCGAAAGTAGACTGGCATTTAATAGAGGGATGTGGAGAAGAAGGGGATGCTGAGATGAAGCCATATATACACAGCCAAGAAGAATGGACAGCTGAATTAAAAAACTGTCAACAATTTCCAGAATTTAAAATCCTGAATCATGACAGGACACTAGTGGAATTCAGGTGTTTCTAGTACGTGGACTGCTCTCACCCAATGTGAGGTTGAACTGTTGACCTTGTGTACATCCTACATCACAAATGAGTCTGTCAGATACACTAAGCCTATAGGCTGAAGATGATGCCCCAACACTGCGGAGAAACCTCAGGTGACTGCCCAGGCAGCTGGCTGTTTCTGTCAACTCACAAATTTTTTGAAGTTGCTTGCATGCACTTCCTGTTTTTATTTTTGTTAGCTAATATTATTCCCTTCTTGGGTCTCTGAGGGAGTTGAAGATTAGTTAGTTATGGTTGAAGATTAGTTAGTTATAGTTGAAAATTAATTAGGATAGAAAGTATATTAGATACATCTTGGAATTACCAAAATAGGATAGATAATGGAATTATTTTCTCTGATTTGTCAAATACCTGTTTAGGTATTTATTACTTGTATATATTGTATATAGTTATTGTACTTTTGTATATAGTTTTTCTTTTGTTAGTTATAACCTTTTGCTTTTTTTTCTTTTTATTAAAATAGAAAAGGGGAAATGTGGTGGTAATCTAATTGTACTGAAATGTGATTTTGATTGTATGTTAATAAATAAAGTTGTCTGGGGGTCAGAGCTATTAGAGCCATAGCAAGAGTGTGGCGGTGGTGGCACACGCCTTTAATCCCATAGATCTCTGTGTGTTCAGGGATACAGACAGCATTGGAGACATATACCTTTAAGACCTAGGGGGCTGTACATTCAGACAGTGACAAGGCAGTCACGTGTTTGGGTTTACAACCAATGAGAAGGCAAAACAAAATACTATAAATAGATGAACAGACAGGAAATAGGTCTCTTTCGAGAAGCTGGGACAGCAGGAGGAAGGGTGAGAGTTTAGCTCTGAGCTCTGACCTCTCAGCTTTCTCCTTTACATTGTTTCTGTGTTTCTTATTTAATAAGACGGTTGTTTACATCTATAATATTCATTGCTACTCTATTTACAACAGCTAGGAAATGAAAACAAACTAAATATCCTTCAACTAATGAATGAATAATAAAAATGTGGTATATATACACAATGGAATTCCATTAAACTCTAAAGAAAATAAAGTTGGGGCTCAAGAGCTGGCTCTACACTTAAGAACACTGACTTCCTCTTTGGAGGACCTAGATTCATTTCCCAACAACTTCATAGGAGCTTATAACTTGTAACACCAGTTCCAGGGGATATAATACACTCTCCTGATCTCTGTGGGCACCATAGGGACATATAGCACATATGCATGTAAGCAAACCACGTGCGCAATTGCTCATACGCACAAAAAAATTTAATAGAAAAATGAAATAATAAAATTTGCTGTTAAACAGATTGACTAGAACACATTATACTAAGTGCTCTAAACCAGACCCAGAAAGACAAATGACAGATGTTCTCCATTATTTATAGATCCCAGCTTCAAATATTCAGATGTGAGTATATAACCTGGACTACCACTGGAAACCAGGAAAGAGAAAAAGAATCATATAGGAGGTAGAGAGAAAAGGTGCTCTAGAGAGAGGGTTAGTAAGACACAAGTGCTATGAAAGGGGTATGGGAAAAATGACAGAAGGGTTTTATCTGGTAAAAGAGAGCCTTAATGAGGGAGTGGGTGGGAGGAGGACAAAACACTAATGATGATTGAAAAAACCATAAGGAAATGTTATTTTTTATTTTCTTAAAATATATAAATATATAAAATATACATAAGATTGTATATATACATATATAAATACTTTAAATGAATTTATGCCATTTGGGGTGATAATGATCCTCCCAAAGCCATAGACTACTTAACAAAACCCCTGTGCCTGGCAAGGGAAATAACATTTGAAGTTATTGACGGGGGTATCCAAGAGACTTCCAAAACAATATAAGTTATGGTATTGTTCTTGGTTCCCCCCCAGAACTTGAAGGTAAGACCCTATTGTTGATGACGACACACACTTCAGATATAGTTTTTGGAGGAATCCAGGTGGAACTTGCCTGGACGTCTCCTCTTTGAGAATTGACTGTCATAGCATCTGAAGGTACTATGAAAGCTGCCAGGGGAGAAAGTCAATTTATAGTCCTCCCTAGCTATAAAGCCAATGAACCACAACGATGACTAGCATGGCAAGGTAAACCTAAGGATACAATAGTGACACTTAAATTTCAAGGATACCTGACACCCTCCTAATTTCACTTAAGGCCTACTTAATAGGAGGTAGTTCATGTCTGTTACTGTACACCTAGATGGTCTCTATAAGATTACCTACCACTGCCACATTTCTGAAGCAGTATAATTTCTTTTATATATATATTTATTTATTTTACAATACCATTCAGTTCTACATATCAGTCATGGGTTCCCCTATTCTCCCCCCTCCCACCCCCTCCCCTTACCCCCAGCCCATCCTCCATTCCCACTTCCTCCAGGACAAGTCCTCCCCCGAGGACTGCGATCAACCTGGTAGACTCAATCCAGGGAGGTCCAGTCCCTTCCTCCCAGACTGAGCCAAGTGTCCCTGCATAAGTTCCAGGTTTCAAACAGCCAACTCATGCAATGAGCACAGGACTTGGTCCCACTGCCTAGTTGCCTCCCAAACTGATCAAGCCAATCAACTGTCTCACCTATTCAGAGGGCCTGATCCAGCTGGGGGCCCCTCTGCCTTTGGTTCATAGTTCATGTGTTTCCATTCATTTGGCTAATTTTTTTCAATAATTGAGTAAAACTGAAATTTATTATATGTCACAGTCGTCCTAGGGACCTCCATGCTATATATATAGCCTCTATGGTTCTATGGGTTGTGGTCTGATTGTTCTTTATTTTATATCTAGAATCCACCTATGAGTGAGTACATACCATAACTGTCTTTCTGGGTTTGGGTTACCTCACTCAGGATGATTTTTTTCTAGTTCCATCCATTTGCCTGCAAATTTCATGCTTTCATTGTTTTTCTCTGCTGAGTAGTACTCCATTGTGTATATGTACCACATTTTTTTCATCCATTCTTCCGTTGATGGGCATCTAGGTTGTTTCCAGGTTCTGGCTATTACAAATAGTGCTGCTATGAACATAGCTGAGCATGTATCTTTATGGTATGAATCGGCATTCCTTGGGTATATGCCCAAGAGTGGGATGGCTGGGTCTTGAGGTAGTTCAATTCCTAATCTTCTGAGAAACCGCCATACTGATTTCCACAGTGGTTGTACAAGTTTACATTCCCACCAACAGTGGAGGAGTGTTCCCTTTGCTCCACATCCTCTCCAACATTGGTTGTCATTGGTGTTTTTGATCGTAGCCATTCTAACAGGTGTAAGGTGGTATCTCAGAGTCGTTTTGATTTGCATTTCTCTGATGATTAAGGATGTTGAGCATTTCTTTAAATGTCTTTCAGCCATTTGTAGTTCTTGTTTTGTGAATTCTCTGTTTAGCTCTTTAGCCCATTTTTTAATTGGACTGTTCAGTACTTTGATGTCTAGTTTCTTGAGTTCTTTATATATTGTGGAGATCAATCCTCTGTCAGATGTGGGGTTGGTGAAGATCTTTTCCCAATCTGTTGGCTGTCTTTTTGTCTTATTAACTGTGTCTTTTGCCCTGCAAAAGCTTCTCAGTTTCGAGAGGTCCCATTTATTAATGGTTGTGCTCAGGGTCTGTGCTGTTGGTGTTTTATTTAGGAAATGGTCTCCGGTGCCAATGCGTTCAAGAGTGCTTCCTATTTTCTTTTCTATTAAGTTTAGTGTAACTGGATTTATGTTTAGGTCTTTGATCCACTTGGACTTGAGTTTTGTGCATGGTGACAGATATGGATCTATTTGTAATCTTTTACATATTGACATCCAGTTATGCCAGCACGATTTGTTGAAGATACTTTCTTTGTTCCATTGTATAGTTTTGGCTCCTTTGTCAAAAAACCAGGTGTTCATATGTGCATGGATTAATGTCAGGGTCTTCAATTCGATTCCATTGGTCTGTATGTCGGTTTTTATGCCAGTACTAAGCTGTTTTTATTACTATAGCTCTATAGTAGAGTTTGAGGTCAGGGATGGTGATGCCTCCAAGGGTTGCTTTATCGTATAGGATTCTTTTAGCTATCCTGGGTCTTTTGTTTTTCCATATAAAGTTGAGTATTTTTCTTTCCAAGTCTGTGAAGAATTGTGTTGGGATTTTGATGGGGATTGCATTGAATCTGTAGATTGCTTTTGGTAAGATTGCCATTTTTACTATGTTAAGCCTACCTATCCATGAGCATGGGAGATCCTTCCATTTTCTGATATCTTCTTCAATTTCTTTCTTTAGAGATTTAAAGTTCTTATCAAAAAGGTCTTTCACTTGTTTAGTTAGTGTTATCCCAAGGTATTTTATATTATTTGTGGCTATTATAAAGTGTAATGTTTCTCTGACTTCTTTCTCGACCCTTTTATCATTTGTGTATAGGAGGGCTACTGATTTTTTTGAGTTGATCTTGTATCCTGCCACTTTACTGAAGGAGTTTATCAGCTGTAGGAGTTCCCTGGTAGAGTTTTTGGGGTCACTTATGTATACTATCAAATCATCTGCAAATAGTGAAAGTTTGACTTCTTCCTTGCCAATTTATATCCCTTTGATCTCCTTTTGTTGTCTTATTGCTCTAGCTAGAACTTCTAGTACTATATTGAATAAATATGGGGAGAGTGGACATCCTTGTCTTGTTCCTGAATTTAGTGGTATCGCTTTGAGTTTCTCTCCATTTAATTTGATGTTTGCTGTTGGCTTGCTATAAATTGCTTTTATTATGTTTAGAAATGTTCCTTGTAAGCCGGGCGTGGTGGCGCACGCCTTTAATCCCAGCACTCGGGAGGCAGAGCCAGGCGGATCTCTGTGAGTTCGAGGCCAGCCTGGGCTACCAAGTGAGCTCCAGGAAAGGCGCAAAGCTACACAGAGAAACCCTGTCTCGAAAAAACCAAAAAAAAAAAAAAAAAAAAAAAAAAAAAGAAATGTTCCTTGTATTCCTGATCTTTCTAAGACCTTTATCATGAAGGGGTGTTGGATTTTGTCAAAGGCTTTTTCAGCATCTAAGGAGATGATCATGTGGTTTTTTTCTTTCAGTTTGTTTATATGGTGTATTACATTGACTGATTTTCGTATGTTGAACCATCCTTGCATCCCTGGGATGAATCCTACTTGGTCGTGATGGATGATTGTTTTGATGTATTCTTGGATTCGGTTTGCCAATATTTTGTTGAGTATTTTTGCATCAATGTTCATGAGGGAGATTGGTCTGTAGTTCACTTTCTTTGTTGCATCTTTGTGTGGTTTGGGTATCAGGGTAATTGTAGCCTCATAAAAAGAGTTTGGTAGTCCTCCTTCTGCTTCTATTGTGTGGAACACCTTGAAGAGGATTGGTATTAGTTCTTCTTTGAAAGTCTGGTAGAATTCTGTACTGAAACAATCTGGTCCTGGGCTTTTTTTGGTTGGGAGACTTTTGATGACTGTTTCTATTTCTTTAGGGGTTATTGGTCTATTTAAATGGTTTATCTGGTCTTGATTTAATTTTGGTATGTGGTATTTATCCAGAAAATTGTCCATTTCTTCCTGGTTTTCCATTTTTGTGGAGTACAGGTTTTTGAAGTATGATCTGATGATTCTCTGGATTTCCTCGTTGTCTGTTGTTATGTCTCCCTTCTCATTTCTGATTTTGTGAATTTGGGTGCTCTCTCTTTGCCTTTTGGTTAATTTGGCTAGGGGTTTGTCTATCTTGTTGATTTTTTCAAAGAACCAACTCTTTGTTTCATTGATTTTTTGTATTGTTCTCTTGTTTTCTATTTCGTTGATTTCAGCCCTCAATTTAATTATTTCCTGGCGTCTATTTCTCCTGGGTGAGTTTGTTTCTTTTTGTTCTAGAGCTTTCAGTTGTGCTGTTAATTCATTGGTATGGGATTGCTCCATCTTCTTTATGTGTGCATTTAGAGCTATGAATTTTCCTCTTAGCACTGCTTTCATAGTGTCCTATAAGTTTGGGTATGTTGTACTTTCATTTTCATTGAATTCTAGGAACTCTTTAATTTCTGTCTTTATTTCTTCCTTGACCCATTGATGTTTCAGGTGGGCATTATTCAGTTTCCATGAGTTTATGGGTTTTCTATAATTTTTGTTGTTATTGAGGTCTAACTTTAAGGCATGGTGGTCTGATAAGATACAGGGGGTTATTCCAATTTTTTTGTATCTGTTGAGATTTGTTTTGTGTCCAAGCATGTGGTCAATTTTTGAGAACGTTCCATGGGGTGCTGAGAAGAAGGTATATTCTTTTGTGTTAGGATGGAATATTCTGTAGATATCTATTAGGTCCATTTGAGTCATAACATCTGTTAGGTCCTTTATTTCTTTGTTAAGTTTCAGTCTGGTAGATCTATCTTTTGGTGAGAGTGGTGTGTTAAAATCTCCCACTACTAATGTGTGGGGTTTGATGTGTGTTTTAAATTTTAGTAGTGTTTCTTTTATGAATGTGGGTGCTTTTGTATTTGGAGCATAAATGTTTAGAATCGAGACTTCATCTTGGTGGATTTTTCCCGTGATGAATATGTAATGTCCACCCTGGTGTCTTTTGATTGATTTTAGTTTGAAGTCTATTTTATTAGATATTAGGATAGCTACACCAGCTTGTTTCTTAGGTCAATTTGCTTGGAAAGCCTTTTCCCAGCCCTTTACTTGGAGGTAGTGTCTATCTTTGGAGTTAAGGTGTGTTTCTTGTATGCAGCAAATGGATGGGTCCTGTTTTCTTATCCATTCTGTTAGCCTGTGTCTTTTTATAGGTGAGTTGAGACCATTGATATTGATGGATATTAATGACCGGTGATTGTTAATTCCTGTTATTTTTTTTGGTTGTGTTGTGTTGTCCTTCTGTGGTGTATGTTGGTGTGGGATTATCTACTGCTTGATTTTTCATGGATGTGTTTAGCTTCTTTGGGTTGAATTTTCCCTTCTAGTGCTTTCTGTAGGGCTGGGTTTGTGGACAGGTATTGATTAAATCTGGTTTTATCCTGGAATATTTTGTTTACTCCGCCTATGGTGATCGAGAGTTTTGCTGGGTATAACAGTCTGGGTTGGCATCCGTGGTCTCTTAGTGTCTGCATGAGGTTTGTCCATGATCTTCTAGCTTTCATAGTCTCTATTGAGTAGTCTGGTGTTATTCTGATGGGTTTGCCTTTATATGTTACTTGGTCTTTTTCCTTTGCGGCTCTTATTATTTTTTCTTTGTTCTGTGTGTTTAGTGTTCTGATTATTATGTGGCGTGGGGACTTTTTTTTTGGATCCAGCCTATTCGGTGTTCTGTAAGCTTCTTGTATCTTCATAGGTATTTCTTTCTTTAGGTTAGGAAAGTTTTCTTCTATGATTTTGTTGAATATATTTTCTGTGCCTTTGAGTTGGTATTCTTCTCCTTCTTCTATCCCTATTATTCTTAGGTTTGGTCTTTTCATGGTGTCCCAAATTTCCTGGACGTTTTGTGTTACGACTTTTTTGTCTTTAGTGTTTTCTTTGACTGACGAATCTATTTTCTCTATCGTGTCTTCAGTGTCAGAGATTCTCTGTTCCATCTCTTGCAATCGATTGGTTATGCTTGTTTCTGTAGTTCCTGTTCGTTTTGTCAGGATTTCTATTTCCAGCATTCCCTCAGCATGTGTTTTCTTTATTGTCTCAAATTCATTTTTCAGATCTTGGAATGTTTCTTTCATCTGTTTAATTGCTTTTTCTTGGCTTGATTTGATTTCTTCCCATTTTTTGTTCATTTTTTTCTTCCATTTCTTTAAGGGAGTTTTTTATTTCCTCTTTAATGGAGTTTTTCATTTCCTCTTTAAGGGAAGTTTTTATTTCCTCTTTAAGGGAGTTTTTTATTTCCTCTTTAAGAAAAGTTTTTATTTCCTCATTGAGGGAATGTTTTATTTCTTCTTTAAGGGCCTCTATCATCTTCTTAAAGTCATTTTTAGGGTTGATTTCTTCTGTTTCTTCTGTCATGGTATGTTTAGGTCTTGCAGGTGTAGAATCACTAAGTTCTGATGTTGCCATATAGGTCTTTATGTTGTTGCCTGTATTTTTGCACTGGCGTCTACTCATTTCTTCCTCTGTGCGGTGCAGGAGGTGTCTGTGTCTGAGAGTGCCTCTCTTGTTCTAATTTTTAGTCTTTGTTTAGTAGGGGTTCTTGGTTAAATTGGTGCTATTGGGCTATTTCTTCAGGGGCAGCTGATTTCAATTGGTGAAGTATATACTTATGATTCTGGTGATCTGGTTTGATGGCTGGGTAGCGCCTTCTTCTGTGTTCCCAGTTCACGTTTTGTTCATTTGTCAACTCCTCAGCTGATCTTGTTTCTTCAGACTTCAAACTCTGGGGGTCTGAATCCTCTCCTGATGGATTTCAGCTGAGCAGGGTAGTCTCACCAACACCTCCAAGTTGTTGGGTTTCACAGGAGCAGCAGCTGGGCCCTGGGTTGTCCTCAGACAGAGTGTTCAGATTCGTTCTGGTTCCATCCCACGGATAGCTTCTTCCCCAGGTGTTGGGGTTAGAGGCGTCCCTGTTCCAAGCTGTGTCTGCTTGTCTCCGTCCCTGGGCCTGTCTACTTCTGCGGTCCACTGCCGGCCCTGTATGTCCCTGTCGGCTGCCGCTGGGTCTGTCTGCCTCTGGGTGTCGCCACTGGGCCTGTATGTCCCTGTCGGCCACCGCTGCTGGGCCCGTCTACCTCTGCGGGCCGCCACTGGGCCCGTTTACCCCCGCGGGCCGCCGCCACAGGCCTACCTGTGTCTGCTTGTCTCTGCTGCTGGTCCTGTCTACCTCTGTGGGCTACCGCTGGGACTGAATGTCCCTGTCGGCTGCCGCCGCCGGGCCCGTCTACCTCTGCAGGCTGCTGCTGCAGGCCTGCCTGCATCTGCTTGTCTCCTCCACCGGGCCCGTCTACCTCCGTGGGCCGCCGCCACAGGCCTACCTGCGTCTGCTTGTCTTCGCCGCCAGGCCTGTCTCGCAGTATAATTTCTAACTACATTCTAAATACTTGTTTTTATATCCACAGACAAGTCATTTTCATTCTTTTTTGTTTGTTTGTTTTTGTTTTGTTTTGTTTTTTGAGACAGGGTTTCTCTGTGTAGCTTTGTGCCTTTCCTGGAACTCGCTCTGTAGACCAGGCTGGCCTCGAACTCACAGAGATCTGCCTGGCTCTGCCTCCCGAGTGCTGAGATTAAAGGCGTGTGCCACCACTGCCCGGCATCATTATCATTCTTAAGAGATAGGTGTGGCATCAAGAATTATAGAAATGATAGTGCTATGTTCTTCACACTTGGCTGGCCCCAAGTCTGAACAAGTGCTAAAATATAGAGCAGTCTGTTTCAGCAACTCATCCCTAGGATTGGCTCATCACAGTGATAAACAAACAGTCCTGGTCATGCTAACTGCTCACTCCCACTCATTTTGCTCAATTTCCTTTCAATTGTTTTTGCTATGTCTACTTACTTCTTTCTGGAAAAGAAACAATTTTGAGTCTGATTTAGTGATGCATATACATCATGAGGTTAGAGAATTCTCCATGTTTCCATATTCCTCAGGAAAAAAACTTCCCATCTAAGTTCAGATTTATTTTTATTTGACAGTTAAAAGTCTAATTTGGCCTTCTCCAAACCCACACAGTCACAGGTAGTCCCCAGCCCTGCTGCCGGGCCCTCCTCACAATCCCAGGTTACAAAAGGCAGAACTAATGAGTGACCCACCTGCTAATGTAACTGTACCCTTCCCTGGATTCTGCTTCCTAAGACCCTTCCCTAGGCCAATGTCATCCCAGCTTGTCCCTGACCCAGCTGCTACTGGGCCCCCACCCTCAACCCCAATTGGATGTCCTACACTGAGGTGCAGACCACACCAGTGGCCCTTCCCTAGAACTCCAGAAGATTTTATATGACCAGACACAGACCATACTAGTCAGAAGAACAGCCCCAGCACCTCTCCCAGAGGCCAGGGTGATTGTTCCAAAGTACCAGAAGAAGACTCAGACATTATTGGAAAAAGGCTGGATCTAGGGATCCAAGAAGATTTTGGCTTTACAGGGGGCCAGACTGGATTAATAACCCAAGGCCCCCAAATCCCAGTGGAGACACTGTAGTGGACTTGAAGACTCAACAGTCACTAGAACCTTTGGCCATTTAGGCAAAAGACCAGAGTGTAAACAGGAACCAAGGAACAAATTACCCATCCAACAGAGACAAACACAGGAATCAATACCTAGAACTATAATCATCCCAAATCCAGATGCCTAAACACCAGTATAAGGATATCATCAATAACAAAAAGGGCAATATGCCACCACCAGAGCCCAGCTATCCTACAACAGCAAGACCTGAACATTCCAACACAGCTGAAGCACAAGAAAATGACCTTAAAAATAATTTTATGAGGGTTAATAGAGGTCTTTAAAGAGGAAATGAAATAAGATCACTTAAAGAAATTGAGGAAAAGACAACCAAAAAAATCAGAGGAAATAAAAATCTCTTAAAGAATGTCAAGAAAACCAAGAAAAAACAAACAGTTGACAGAAACAAAACTGTTCAAGACCTGAAAATGTAAATAGAATCAATAAAGAGAAAAACAGGGAATTCTGGAAATGGAAAACCTGGAACTGGAACTACAGATGTAAGCATCACCAACAGAATATAAGAGATGAAAGAGAAAATTTCAGGCATTGAAGATATGATAGAGGAAATGGATTAATCAGTCAAAGAAAATGTTAAATCTAAAAAATTCCTAACACAAAACATCCAGGAAATCTGGGTCACTATGAAAAGACCAAACCTAAGAATAATAAGAATAGAAGAAGGGGAAGAATCATGGCTCAAAGGCCCAGAAAATACATTTAACAAAATCATAGAAGAAAATTTTCCCACCCTAAAGAAAAACATACCTATAAAGGTACCAGAAGCCTACAGAACATGAAATAGACTACATCAGAAAAACAAACAACAAACAAACAAAACAAAAAACCTTCCCCTTGCTATGTAATAATCAAACCACTAAATATATAGAATAGAAAAAGAATATTAAAGGATTTAAAGGAAAAGGGCCAAGTAACATATAAATTCAGACCTATCAGAATTATATCCAACTTTTCAATGGAGACTCTAAAAGCCAGAGAGCCTGGATAGACATTTGGGAGATTCTAAGAGACCATGGATGCCAGCCCAGACCACTACATCCAGCAAAACTGTCAATTACCATAGATTGAGAAAAGAAGATATTTCATGACAAAGTCAAATTTAATCAATATCTATCCACAAGTCCATCTCTACAGAAGGAACACTCCACCCAAAGGAAGTTAGCCACACCCATGAAAACATAGGCAAGAGATAATCTCACACCAGCAAAATCCCAAGAAGGGAAACACACACACACACACACACACACACACACACACACACACACACACACGCACACCAGCACCACTACCACCACCACCAACAACAACCACAACAACAAATAACAAGAATTAATAATCCCTGTTCATTAATATTTCTCAACATCAATGAACTCAGTTCACCAATATAAAAAAACACAGGCTAACAGAATGGATACCAAAACAGGATCCATCCTTCTGCAGCACACAAGTAACACACCTCAACATCAAAGACAAACATTACCTCAAAGTAAAGTGTTGGAAAAAGATTTTCCAATCAAACAAACCTAAGATGCAATCTGGTGTAGATATCCTAATATCTAACAAAATACACATCAAATAAAAATTAATCAAAAGAGATGGAGAAGAACATTCCATATGCATCACAGGAAAATGCATCAAGAGGAAGTCTCAGTTTTGAACATTTATGCCCCCAATACAAGGCAACCCACATTTGTAGAAGAAACATTAGTAAAGCATAAATCACATATTAAACACTACACACTAATTATGGGAGACTTCAACACTCCACTCTCACCAGTGGACAGGTCATCCAGACAGAAACTAAACAGAGAAATAAGGGAACTAAAAGATGTCATGACTCAAATGATCCTAACTAATATTTATGGAACATTTCACCCAAACACCAAATAATATATTTCTTTTCAGCACCTCATGGAAACTTCTCCAAAACTAACCACATACTCAGTCACAAAACAAGTATTAACAGACACACACACAAAATATAATAACCCTGTGTATTTGATCAGATCACCATGAATTGAAGTTGGGATTCAACAGCAACACAAACTACAGAAAGCCTGCAAACTCAAGGAAACTGAGCAACTCTTAACTGAATCATCACTGAGTCAAGGAAGAAATAAGAAAGAAATTAATGACTTCTTAGAGTTCAATGAAAATGAATGCACAACATACCCCAACTCCTGGGAGGAAAGTTCATAGCACTAAGTACCGTCAGAAGGAATTTGGAGAAGTCTTACTAGACTTAACAGCACACCTGAAAGTTCTAAAACAAAAAGAAGCAAACATGCTCAAGATGGTAGGAAATTATCAGAGGGCTAAAATCAATAAAATAGAAACAGAACAACCTAAGAAGAATCAATGAAACAAAGTGTTGATTCTTTGAGAAAATCAACAAGATAGACAAACCCTTATTCAAACTAACTAAAAAGAAGAGGGAAAATATACAAATTAACAAAAACAGAAAGGAAAAGACAAAAATAACAACAGATACTGAGAAAATACAATCATTATGTCAATACTTCAAAAACTTCTACACCACAAAATTTGAAAATCTAAAAGAAATGGGCGAATTTCTTGATAGATACCATATACCAAAATTAAACCAAGATCAGGCAAACAATTTAACCCTTAAGGAAATAGAAGCAGTCATTAAAAGTTTCCGAGCCACGAAAAGCCCAGGACCAGATGGTTTCAGCGCAGAATTCTACCAGACTGTCAAAGAAGAGCTAATACCAATACTCCTCAAATTATTCCACACAATAGAAAGAGAAGGAACATTGCCAAACTCTTTTTATGAGGCTACAGTGACCTTGATACCCAAACCACACAAAGATGCAAAAGTTTGTGAAAGTAGAGAGGACAAATGGGGAGTAGAAAGGTGCAAGTAAGGGGAGACAAAGGAGATGCAATTACACAATTAAAGAATAAAATAAATCTTAAAAAATAAAATATTCTCTCTCTCTCTCTCTCTCTCTCTCTCTCTCTCTCTCTCTCTCTCTGTGTGTGTGTGTGTGTGTGTGTGTGTGTGTTAAAAATAGTGAGAAGGGAGGTATCCTTTATGGCCAGATGATGCTATATCTAGCAGTGTTTGTTTCTCAAACAAAATTCCCAGTTCTCTGTGTGAGGTGCTTTATGAGTTGTTGGCCAAGGAGGCTTCTATTTCTTCCCTTTCACTGACTCCTTCACCTTCATTTATGTCATTCATTAGTTATTTCCATACTTATCTTAAATCATATTTAACTGAATAACACATTTTCCACTAATTTTGACATTTTCTGTCTTATAGACAATGGTGATGTCTTAGTGAGTTTCTGTCTTAGTTTCTTTTGCTGTTGTGATAAAATACATGGATAGAGCATTTAAGAGAGAAATAACTTATTCAGCTCATATTTCATGAATTCAGTCCATCATAGATTGGAAGAAAAGACACCAGGAGTTTAAAGCATCTGGTCACATTGCATCCACAATCATGAACAAAATGAGACAAATCCAAGTTAGTACTCAGCTCACATTCTCCACCTTATATATATTCTGAGATGCTCTCTCCAGGAACTGGCACATCCTCTACTTAAGATGAGTCTTCTATTGCTTAGTCCTGTCAGGGAGAAAATTCTCACAACAGATGGTAAATTTTTGTTACTGATCTCATGGTATGAAAAATAAAATGAAAGGTAACCAGGAAGTAGGAAAAATAAATGTTAGAAGGATATAAGAATAAAAATATTTTGAGCAAAAAAGGATTTATGTATAAAGATTAAGATAGCTGGATGTTTCTTCCAAAATGGTGAAAACAGCATGAAGGACTTAAAGTTACAAAGCTCTGAGTATGCTATATAACATATATAAAATGTGAGATTTAGAGATGATATATGTATGACATTAAATCTAATTCTAAGGACAAAGTCAATACATTGTCATCAAATCTCTACTACTTCTATCAATGGAGTTATTTATGTGCTCTTCGTAATAGTTATAAGGACTGACTAAGAGTAAAAAATAATGTCTAATTAAGGTTCATTTAAAAGTATTTAGTTTTGCCCAAGATTTATACAAATATTGCACGATGGTTAAAAAAATACCAGACCTGAGTAACTGACCTCTGGGTGCTCAACAATCATATTTGAAGGCCTATACTAATGTGATCAAAGGAAATAGAAGGGCAATATGTTCCTCCCTGTCCTCCAAAGTCAACTAGCTTCCAGGGAACTGTGGAACATCACTCAAAATGTCCTGCAACTTTGGCAAGTCCCCTCTTCTCTTGCTTGAGGTGATCATGGAGAGCCTATCTGGTGAGTCTAACTGGTGTCGTACCTACAAAGGGGAGGATAAACCCCAAGGACAACATTTATTCAATGCTTCCAGGCAAAGCTGCAGTCAAGCTTTTTATTTATTTGTGTAAGAAGGGACAAATGATAAAAAGTGAGAGTAGAGGACCCAGAGTTTCCTTCTAATCCAAGTGACCCTAAGGACAAAATCCCACCTAGCCTTGAAAGAAAAATAAGAAGGGTTAATTTCGTCATATGCATGATTTTAAGCACTCACTGGGAATGTATAACCACAGATTAAAATGATTGATAGGTTTAACAGTCCAGGGGCCTACCCTGACACCAGACTTTAGACTCATATCCATATGATAAATTATTTAGACAAATAGTTTTCACTAATGACTTTTTCCTTGATAAGGAAAACACTGCTCAGATATACGACTTGGGATCTTGGTTCAATTCAATACTGCAACACCTACCTGCAGCCAAAAGACACAGTCCCATTATTGTTTTAACCTAAAAATTGAATGATGGTTGAATTTCTTCTCTTCCTCCCACCCCAGAAACTATTTGGAAGGACCTCACACTCGCCACTCCAACAACTATCAAATTTTCTAAAAGCAGATCCTGGGATCGTAACTCTTAAATCCATTCTTGGAGGCCAAAACACGAAGTTCAAAAAAGTTCCAAATAGAGGGATGCCTTGGTAAGCCTATCAAGAGACCCTGGTGTACTTTGATTCAGACAATAAAAAATATCCCTTGTTCTGGCTTCTGATTCTCTGTGAGGGCCTGTAATGCTAATAACTCTTGCTTTGACTTCTTCACATCTCTTTCCAGGCATTAGTCAAGGGCTTCCTTTAATTCTTCCTCCTGGCTACTATACAAATAAATCTACCCATGTACTTTTGGGATCTTTAAGATAAGCTCACTAGAGGAGTACCACAATTCCCATACCTAATGCTCCCTTTCATCTTAAGAAGCCAGATTAGTCATTACCCCAATTCTGTAATAACAGTTACCTCTTTGGGGGAGAGAACAGTGAACAAGGGGTGGAAATTGGCTAAGCACTTTAGTGTAAGAAGACCCCAGAGGAAATTAAGCAGTTTCTTTCTTGGCTAAAGATCACAAATTTTCTTGGGCATTTTGGCAGCCTTTCCTTTTTGGAGGTCAGAGATGCCAGAAGAGTTTAGGAGATCTGATCACTGATCTGGTTCCTAAATGATTTTAAGATTACCTCTTCAGAATGGGAAATGTTAGAGTAGATATAAAGGGTCCTTCTGGCAAAGAGAATAGAATCTCTGGCCTGGGTGGAGATCTAAACTTCCAGTTGGACAGTGTGGTTTTTTAAATGAGCATTTTCCTCTACAGGCCCATGTATTTCAACAGTTCGTTATACTCTTTGGAGAGGTTATGGAACTTTTAGAACAAATAGCCTTGCCGGAAGAAATACATCACTGAACACTGAACATAGTCTTTAAGAGTTTATAGCCTTTCTCCACTTCCAGTCAATTCTCACTGTTTCTGCATGTGGACAATGATGTGATCTCTTAGCTTCCTAATCTGTCCATCTAGAAGTATGCTTTCTCAGCTACTATGGACTCTTTCTCTAGAACTGTAAGCCAAAAATAATCTCTTTCTTCTATAAGTCATTTTTGGTCTTGGTATTTTATCACAGAAAGCAAAAGTACCTAATACAGTGTCATTGGCCTGGCTACGGGACTACCCCTATGGAAGGTGGGTTCTCATTGAGCCACACTACAGAGATAGGAGAATAATAACTCTTTTTTAAAGAATACTGAATTGTTCCTAACCAGAATTTCCAAAAATCCTATAACCCTAGAAGCCACGTGCTTTCACTGGGTCTGCCCAACTTTCTGAGTCCTAACTTTGCAACTTTTCTTTTTCCTTTGTTCTTTCTTCTTTCAAATGCTGGCCAAAAATCAAAGTGTGCTTTTTCTGATATGTCGGGACTATAATCTTTCTTTGAAGCTTCTCTGTAAACTCTCTACCATCGGGCTGCTGCTGCCACATGGTGGTCCTTTTTGCCAGTAAATCAAAGAATATGGCTGTTTTCTTCTCCACCTCTATTATCTTCCTTTAGACAGATATTGGTATTCACATCTTGGCAGCCAAAGTTGTTTTATTTTAAGCTATAATAAAATTTGCTTTGAACTTAAAAAAAAAGTCTCTCTCTACTCCAATTAATGAACTCAAAATCACCTTTTACACAGGCATACCCAGAGGCCCATTTCCTGGATGATTTTAGATTCTGTCAAGTGAAACACTGTTTTTAATCAATTTTAAATGTATTTCCATATTGTATATGGCTTAATATTCTTATTAGAGCAGTTTGTTTTCTCCTCACTGAATAGTACTGGATAACTAACCTTCAAGAATAGGCTGTGCTAGAAAAATATTCCCCTCTAAATTAACACAAAATAATGAGAGACACACAAGCCAACAGATGAATAAATCACAACATGGAAACACAAGAAACATAAAAATACAAGTTAACATGACTCTCTCAAGCAATATTAACTCCTCAACTACTGAACCCAAGCATACTGAAGTGGATGAAATTCCAGATGTACTTTTCAAAAGCTTTCTAATAAAAATGAAGAATTGCCTGAAAGAAAATCCATGAACTGTCAAGGAAAGCCAGCCACAGTGAGCAAAAATTAAGCAGCATAGATGAGATCAATAATATCAATGAAAACGTTAGCAACATGAAAGAGAAAGCAACAAATAAACTGTGACTTTAAACAACAACAACAAAATAAAAAATGGTGAAAAATCACAAAGTGACTCAAACAAACAGAAGAAAGAATCCCAGGATGAATTACAAGTTTCAAGAAATACTACATTCAAACGTGAAAAGAGAAACAACAACAACAACAAAAAAACCCACAAACAAACAAAAAAAAAACAAGCATGAAAATATTGTTCAGGAACTCAAAAATAAAATGTAATAAAAGATAACATGACAGCTGAGTAATACTCCACTGTACAAATGTGCCACATTTTCTTTATCCATTCCTCAGGTGAAGGCATCTAGGTTTTTTCCAGGTTCTGGTTATTATTACACATAAAGCTGCTACAAACATAGTTGAGCAAGTGTCCTTGTGGTATGACTGAGCATCCTTTGGGTAGATATCCAAGAGTAGTATAGCTGGGTCTTGTGGTAGATTGATTTCCAGTTTTCTGAGAAACTGCCACACTGACTTCCAGGCAAATGGAAAGAACTAGAAAAAACATTCTGAGTGAGGTAATACAGATCAAGAAAGACAAACATGGTATGTACTCACTCATAAGTGGATACTAGATGTAAAGTAAAAGATAACTATGTCAGGCTTTTTCTTTTGGGTCCCTGACCAGCTCCAAAACCATGACACAGAGACTTCTTACTGGTGACGAATGTTCAGCCTTATCTTAGCTCTTATTTTAATCTGTTTCTCTTTCTGTACCTTTTGCCTCAGGGCTTTTTACCTTTCTTTCTGTATATTTTATTTTCCTGTTTTCTCTGTATCTGGCAGGCTGGTGGCTTCTTGGATGCTGGCCCCAGGCATGTTCCTCCTTCTCCTATTTTTTTCTTTTCTTCTCATTCTTTTTGAGCCTAGATTTTTTCTTCTACTTATTCTCTCTGCCCGCCAGCCCTGCCTATCCCTCTCCTGCCTAGCTATTGGCCATTCAGCTTTTTATTAGATCAATCAGGTGCTTTAGGCAGGCAAGGTGAAACAGCAATACATCTTTGCATAATTAAATAAATACAGCATAAACACATCTTTGCCCAGTTAAAGTAATATTCCCCAACAGATAACAATACTACAATCCACAGACCCAGAGAGACTAAGTAAAAAGGAGGGTTCATGGGGTGGTTGGGGGAAGGGGTGTTCAGATCTCTCTGGGAGGCAGAAATAGAAGAAACTTTATGAGTGGACTGAGGGCACGTGGAGGATGTGAACCTGAGCAATCAGGTTGGTTGCAGCTGGCAAGGGGGGTGGAGAGGGGGGCTACTGAAAGAGATGGCTAGAAAAGGCAGGTATTTCAGGGTCAGGGAAAAACTGGCACAAGGGAATCTCCCAGGAATCTACAAGAATTACCCCAGGTAAGATTCCTAGCAATAGCAGATATATAGCCTGAACTGGTCATCTCCTGTGACCAGATTACTGCCTAGCCCAACTGTTATCAGAGAGGCTTCATCCAGCAACTGATAGAAACAGATTCAGAGACCCACAGTGAAACATGAGGCAGAGCTTTGGGAATCCTTCAGAAGAGAGGAAGAAAGGATTGTAGGGGCCAGAGGGGTCAAGAATACAATAAGAAAACTCAGAGTCAACTAACCTGGCCTCAGGTGCCCACAGAGACTGAACTGACAACCAGGGAGCCTTCATGGGACTGACCTAGGTACTCTGCATATATGTTACAGTTGTGTAGCTTGGTCCTCTTGTGGGACTCCTAACAGTGGGAAGAGGGGCTGTCTCTAGCTCTTTTACTGGCTCTTGGGGACCTTACTCCTCATACTGGGTTGCCTTGTTCAGCCTTAATACATGGGAGGTGCTTTGTCTTATTGCAACTTGTTATGCCATGTTTTATTGATACTCATGGGAGACCCGCCCTTTCCTGAATAGAAACAGAGGAAGAGTAAATTGATCAGTGGGAACAGAGGGAGGCGGGAAGAACTGAGAGGAGGAAAGGGAAATTGTGGCCAGGATGTAAAATAGACAAATAATTTTTTTAAAGATAAACAAAACCTTAAGTATCCAAGTGGTAAAAGAAGCAGCTAAGATTAAAAACGAAAAGCACTAAGAATGTAGTTAATGAAATTAAAAATATTTCTTGAGGTTTATAGAAATGAATATTAAAATGCAAGATGCATTTATAATTCTAAATAGATATGAAAAGAGAAGAATCTCTCCATAGCATAGCATGCTCAAGATTTCAAAAATACAATCAAGGAGAATAGTAAGAACTATAGAGCAGAAAACAGAACAAAACAATGAAATACAAAGGCAGAAACATCCCAGTAACACCAAATCCCTCACTGAAACCCCTTACAGCCAGAGAAGCACAGAATATCTTCTTTGAAGTTCTTAAAGGGAGTGACTACCAACAAGAAGAGATATCTTTTTTTTACTTACAAAGTAGTAAGGACATTCAAGACAAACACATAAAGGATGGTGACAGTTTTAATCATGAAGAAAGAATAATTTTATTGGAGGAGTACATGAACAAGGAAGAACCATGAAGAAATCCATCAAGTACAACACAGTAAAGCAGTAAACCCCCAATGATGAGATAAAAAGAAATAGCAAACAATAATCTAAAAATCCAAAAAAATCAACAAAATCACAAGAACTCTTAAACATCTCTTAATAATAACTTTAAATATAAATCAGTTCAAATCATAAAGAGATGAGGACTAGCTGACAGAATTGAAACTAGAATCAACTTTCCTGTTGTCTCAAAGAAATAGATGGTAGGTGGGATGAGAGGAGGTGGGGAGGGCAGAAGAAGAGGAGGGAGGGGAAACTGGGGTTGGTATGTAAAAAATTTAATAAAATAATAAATAAATAAAAGAAATACAACTCATTGGTGTAATCACTTATAGATAAGGAGCAAAAGGATAAAAGACTAGCTACCAACTGAGTAGATATGGAAAGCAAGCAGATATAGCTATTTTGGAATATGATAAAGTATACTTCAAATCAAAATTAGTGAGAATAAGACAGTAGTTAATTTTAGTAAAGTGAACTTTTACTGATCTACCAAGGATATGTAACTATTATGAAGAACATAAAGATACCAAATCTTGGGGCTTTTAATTTCATATAATAAACACTAATAGGAAAAGTCCTATAGATCCTCTTATAGCACTAATTATTGATTTCAGTTCCTCATTCTCATCTTTATATAGGTTATCTGTGCTGGTTACTTGTCTGATTTTTGTAATAAAATACTCTGACTAAGCATCAAAAGAAATGAAGTGTTTGTATTGGTTCACCATTGCAGGATCTATCACTGCAGGGAGTCATGGCCACACCACAGGGGCTTTAAACAGCTAGTAATTGTGCATCTACAATCAGGAACAGAAGACGAATGTTGCTATTCAGGTCTCTTTTTTTTCTTTTTAATTCAGTCCAGGACCCCAGGCTGTGAAATGCTGACTCCCACATTTAGGGTGGGTCTTCCTAACTCAGCTAAGCCAATCAAAATATCCCTGACAGACACACTCAGAGACTAACCTTATCTAGATAATCCCTCAGAGACTCCCTTTCTTCATTATACATCCTGTTGACAAGCCACATAAAGCATCACATAGTATGAACTAACGTTAACAAAGAAACATCAGAGCTAGACTAGACCGTACATAGATTGGACTTAACAGATCCCTACAGAGTAGTTTGTTAAATAAGTATCTCCTCTAAAATATACCACATGTGGGTATTTTTTGTGCAAGTTAAGTCTTAATGAATGCAAAACAATATACACAGTTTATTTCATAAGATATAGTGGGAATAAAAATAGAAGTCAATAACAAGAAAAGAACAGAAACTATACAAATATGCAGATGCTGAACAATATACACACTTTACCAGTCTTAAAAGTTAGCATGCAAAGTGAGATTTGTTATGGCATTTTCATCCACCCCTTCCCTACTAATTTTTATGTATATAGGTATTTAACCTGCACATATGTCTGTGCACCGCATACATGCCTGGTGCCTGCAGAGGTCAGAAGAGGATGTCATATCCCACTAGGACTAGAGTTACAGATAGTTATGAGGCAATGTGTGAATCTGGAAATAAAACCCAGGTCCTGTGGAAGAGCAGCCAGTTCGATTAACTGTTCAGCCATCTCCCCAGCCTCCCTTTTTCATATTGTTGATCCTCCTGTATTGACATCCCAGATCCCAAGACTTCCTCCTACTGGTTCATTGCTTCCTTCAATAGCCATCCTGTGGTGGTTTGAGTGACATGTCTTCCATATTCTCAGGTATTTGAATACTCGGTCCCCATTTGGTGGCTGTTTGGGGTGTCGCAGGAGGTATGGCCTTTCTAAAGGAAGTATGTCATTAGGGGCATGTTGTGAAAGCTGAAAGACTCATACCATGTCAAGTTCACTCTCTCATTTTCCTACTTGTGGTTGGAGATGCGAACTCTTAGCTCCTCTTCCTGGTACCATGCCTACTGCTTGCTGCCATGCTTTCCCACCATGATGGACTCATATCCCTTTAGAATCATAAGGGAAATAACTCCTTCCTTCCACAAGTTGCCTTGGTAATGGTGTTTTATCACAGCAATAAAACAGTAACTAGTAGACATCTCTTTATGTTTATATGTCATGTGTATTCTATTACACTTTTTAATTTTTCCCTAGAGATCTTTTTTCTCCTCTCATACTTTATTTTCTAGTTTTATGACCTACTCTGCATAACCAAACATATGTATACAAATATATAAAAATTAAATCTCGGCCGGGCGGTGGTGGCGCACGCCTTTAATCCCAGCACTCGGGAGGCAGAGGCAGGCGGATCTCTGTGAGTTCGAGGCCAGCCTGGACTACCAAGTGAGTTCCAGGAAAGGCGCAAAGCTACACAGGGAAACCCTGTCTTGAAAATCCAAAAAAAAAAAAAAAAAAAAAAATTAAATCTCAAATCCACATGTGAGAGAAAACCTACGGCAGTTTTCTCGTTCCAAATCTGTGCCTCTTCACCTAACATAAGAATCTCCAGGTCTATTCATTTTCCTCCAAATGCCATGATTTCATCAATCTTTTCAGTTGAATAAAATTCCATTGTGTATATATACTACATTTTATCTACTCATTTCATAATGAAAAGAAATGGTTCTATTCCTTAGCTGTTGTGAATATTGCAGCAATAA